>NC_134825.1:56128372-56435460 GCF_004210375.1 Tachypleus tridentatus
AAACTTGTTTTTGTTCGGAACAGTTTTGGTGACATAATATGACGTTCTCGAGTTCATACTTTACTTACCTTATATAATTAAACTAACCTAAATTAATTTAGGTGTGTGAATAATTATACAGCAGACTTACTGTTTAATGATTATGTAACATATTTCTTTTATTTTCATTAAAGGGAAAACTTAAAGTATAATTTGTGACACAGAGGCCTAATACATTCTTTGGTTCGACACACCCTTTACTAAGAACAGCAGTTTCACTTGTTCAAAGTCTGTCAGCACATTTATATTAGCAAACTGAAGCAGTATAGTTAGACTTTATATAGTGATAACTTGTATATAATGTTTATGGGGTTTATAACTCATTATATAGAAGTATAATTAATTTAAACGTGTGAATAATGCTATGGCATTGTGTCTAGTTTATTATGTTTATTATATGACAGGTTTCTTTCCTTTACACTAACTGTAAAATTGGAAACGTCACCTATTAAACAGTTGGCATTTTCATGGTTACAGAACTGAACAGGATATCGATGTCATGAAAGTAAATAAACTCTTCTGACGTTTTTCTAGACTTTCAACCTTCTGTTCTTTATCTGTAAACTGATAACAATGAATTCAAATTCCACCGTAGACTTCGTTTACACAAGAAGTATTATAATGGGTAGAGTCTGATTTTAAAGAAAACAACAACAAATAAATGAAAAATTGGAGATAACATTTCGACAAAATTACCTTGCATTTTGTAGTATATTCAGAGAAATAGTATTTGATTGTATATTGCTTTAATATATTGATAAAGTGTTAATAACATCTTTTAATTATAACATTTCGGTGTTTCTTCTTACCAGGATGCTTACCCTAACGAAAACAAGTGGTGACGTACGAAACATTGAAATTAAAACTTAGTTATTAGAAACAAACTCATTATACAACATTGAAGACGAATGATATAATTGTACTCAGGATTTTAGGGAGAGGGAAAGAAACCTCTATGCCCCATTACACTCGATCACAACTTCTCAACTGAAACTACTTCTTTAGTTGTAGATATTATAATCATATGTGGATTACATTCGTGTCTACATTAAATATTCATAGATAATTTTAAATAAGTTTTGATACGAAAGTATCTGAACACTTGGAATAAACTATTCTATATGGTTTGGACGTTGTATCATTATACCCAACACTTGGAATAAACTATTCTATATGGTTTGGACGTTGTATCATTATACCCAAACACTTGGAATAAACTATTCTATATGGTTTGGACGTTGTATCATTATACCCTTCAATAGTCTGGTTGAGGGCTTCATGCTATTATTAAGTCTCAAAGAATAATGTGTAATATGATTAGCGAGGGATTAGGAGGTGTCTGTTTTAGCACTGATCAACGAATGTCAAGTTTAATGCAATATGAAATTTCTTAATTTTTACGTTTTATTTTGATCGTTGAATTTTACTGTTCGTTTACATGCACCACTTGGAGCATTAAATCTTACTTACCTGATATGAAAAAAAACAAGCCTGACATCTGGCGTTGGCTTGCTGATAACATCCTTGGACTTCAGCGCTATTTATTTCACACTCTACTGATATTCGTGATTTCGATTCTTATTCATGTATAAAGTTTAATAAACACTGATCTTATGACTTTATATAAAATAGTTTCACTTTTTGATGCTCTTATTAAAGTAAAAAGACAGTAAAAGTTATATTTTTGTGAATTGGGAATCTGGTGCAAACTCGATTTCTTTCTATTTCGACATACTATTGATGTGCTGAAATTATTTTTATGATTAGAAAAGAAAAGGCTAACTGGAAGTAAGGATATTTAATAAGTATGTATATATATATATCACAAAAATTCAATAACAGAATATCTTCCAGTACTAACACATTCAATGGACATGGAGCAACTGAATGTTTATAACAGCACTCCCAAAAACACAAACGAATGTCAAGCTCATGTCATGAATGAATGACTACATTAGTAAGTAATAAAATGGCAATGCTAAACCACACTATTGCAGTGGCCCGTACCTTCCTTATTCCATGATTTCTAATTAACTCCATGCTTCGTACTTCAAACAAAGTTTGTTTCTGTATTTCGCTCAGTGAAGTGTCTGGAATTGATTTTGGTCAAGAATTCATCAGTTTCTTGAGTACCATAAAGCCAAAAACCCCAACACAAAATTCAGCATACAACTTGAGAAAGACAAAACACTTCCATTCCTAGATATTGCAGGCCATTATCATGACAATCATCTATCAAACAATAATTACAGAAAACCAACTCACACCAACAAATAACTCGGTTACAGAACAAATCATCCATAATCAATGAAATAATGCATTAAATATTGTCTCATTAAGCAAATGCAGAAAGTTTACAGTAAAACCACATTGTAAGGAGAAAAGCCACACTTGGAAGCCACCTTGTAAAACAATAAATACCTGGAGAAAATAATCAAGCAGGTTACACGGAACAACAGAGCAAACAAGGAATCACCACCAAAAACAGTTGTAGAATAACTGGGCCACGTTCTTCAAAACATTTACAAGAAACACAAGTTTCAAGTTCGTTTTAAATAAATCAAAACCCTTTACAGCATTCTAACCAAAGTCAAACAACAAACGAACAACCATGGGTATGGTTTCCAAAATAGCATGCACCTGTGTGGAGAGATACATAGAGGAGTCAAGAAGGCACGTGATACATCTTTTGAAAGAAAGATCACACAACACCTTTAACTCTTTACAACGTTGTCTACAACCTATCTGACCGACTTCAAAGGAAACACACAAGTGTTTCGAGATTTCGTTATAACATAATATTTAAAGCAAGCTGACCAACAGCAAAAACCTTCCTGATTTTGCTCTCTTTTCTACTATGTCTTTCAAAGAACATTACTTAGTAATACTGCTGCACCCACTTCAGTAGTATTGGATTGTTTGAATTTCGCGCAAAGCTACACGAGAGCTATCTGCCCCATTCACTCCTAATTTAGCAGTGTAAGACTAGAGGAAAGGCAGCTAGTCATCACCACCAACTCTTGGGCTACTCTTTTACCAACGAATAGTGGAATAGACCATAACATTATAACACCTTTACGGCTGAAAGGGCAAGCACGTATGGTGCGACAGGGATTCGAACCCGCAACCATCGGATTACGCGTCGAGTGCCTTAATTACCTGGCCATCCGAACTAGGATGATTAGTATTGTAAATCAATGACTTCATGAACAGTTTTTTACTATGACAACGACCGTTTTACCAAATATCAAATAAATATTTAAGAGTGCTTGAATCTCTGTTGTTGTTTTTTGTTATGTTAGACGAAAGTTCAATTCAACCAGTCTGTGCACATCGGTCATGAGTACTTTTAACACAAGTGTTATGAGAGAGAGAATTTTGAAATAATATAAACAACTGTTGTTTGCTACAATATTGGCTGTTGTGAATTTATGTTGACGCTATGAAACAGTCTTTGCTTAAAGACAATTTGATAGGAAACCTCAGAACGCAAAGTTTATAATAACATAAATGTTCTATTTAACGAAAATAAAATTATATCACACACACACAAAATATTTAGCATTTGTTGTTACCCACAAAAATAAGCAGTTGCTAAAGGGACGTTCATTATTCCATAGAGAAATATTGTGGCGGTCTGTTTCCTCTATGTGTAATTTATCTATGTTTACTACTTGCTAGCTGCAAAAACTTACGCAAACTGTAACTTGCAAAATCTTACACGCGTATGTAACTAATATAGCTCAGGGATTACAAGTTTGTGCATTTTCTCCATTGGCCCTCCCAGCCGTGGGGGTGTATAATATTACGGTCAATCCCACTATTCGTTGGTAAAAGAGTAGCCCAAGAGTTGGCGGTGGGTGGTGATGACTAGCTGCCTTCCCTCTAGTCTTACACTACTAAATTAGGGACGGCTAGCACAGATAGCCCTCGAGTAGCTTTGTGCGAAATTCCAAAAAAACAAAACAAACAAAACAAAGGCTTAATATTCTGCCATCTGGTGGTACTAAACATAGTTATTATTTACAAGCTGAAAAATTGTTTATTATCAAGCTGAATAATTACTCTTTGTGGACTTTCACTGTGTAAAAACTTGAATTTTGTATACTTGTAATGGCACTAAAATAATCAGTTTTTGTTCTCACTTACATAAAATAATAGTTTCATAATAATGTTAAAAATTGCTAATAGTTTGGTCGGTTTGCGTTCTTTGTATTGAACATGCTACTCTCATGAAATACATCAGAACTCTAAAGACAAATGTGTTAATAATGAAAGGTGATCTTAAATATAAAACATCTTGTTAAGCAAATGTTTTAAGTTTCGTAACTCACTTGTATTACAAAACAAAGACCGTATCACTTGGTTTTCGTAATTCCCTTGTATTACAAAACAAAGACCGTATCACTTGGATATTTTGGACAAGTATTCCAACTACAATCACTTTATTTGTAACGTATGTCAATATTCTTTATATTATGAAAACATTATATTAAATATTTATGCGGTTCGTACCAAAACTATTTATTATTAAAAAGAATTAACAATGAATTTATTTTGAATCAAAAGCATCTGTCTCGTGCTGCTCGTAAATATAAATTTTCATTCTGTTAGTTTTTTTAGCTTAATATGCTTGAAAAACACATATTATACTTTCAAAGTTAGAAACTGTATAATATAAAGATTTATGTTAGAAATTTTGTTGATAAAGCTACACGTTCCTTTAAGAAATAATGTATATCAACATTCACAATCAAAGATGCGTCATTCTGTAAGGTTTTGTTGTAAGGAAGACGTCGTTAATAAAAGTATGTTGGTTTAGTATTATAACACTAAATATTTGATAATTTCTTGTTTTCCTATTGCTTTACGTACAACACGATATAATAAGGGGTTCGAGTCCCCGCGGTGGACTCAGCAGATAGCCCCATGTGGCTTTGCTATAAGAAAAACACACACACAACAAGATAGAGCGTTTACTCAGCGTTTATTGGTGTTATTCATTTTAGTTTCTCTCCTTAGTTTTATCGCACTGCACAAATGAATTATTTGTTAACCATGTTCAACCTACTTTTGTGATGCGCTAGCGAAGCATGATTATAATCAAATAAGTTAGTAATAAGACAATATTATTAGACGTATTATATCTTTAAAGAGTACAGTTATCGGTAATAAGCAAGTAAAAGTATTTTGCTGAGGTTCTTTCTTTTCAAATCCTTTGAGATCATTCGGATATATATTGAAGTTTCCCAAAATCAAGTTACACTTTCAAAGACAGTTGCGAAACTTCTGAAAATGTTAGGTTTGCAAGTTTATAAATTCATTTACACACCTAAATTCAGTTTGCAGAATAACAACTTGCTTGATGTAATTTTCTCGTAAAGAACGGTGGATTAAAATCCTCTCGCACGACGTATTATTAAAATTTAATTACAGTTTGCACAGTCAGCTTAAGACTTAGTAATTGAAAACAGATAAATGTATAGTCAAAAACAGGAGTGTTGTCGAATGAAATTATTATAGCTGTTTCTAAAAATTAATTAAGCTAAGTCTGTAGCTATTGTTGTGTCTCTTGGGAGCCTTTACTTTCATAGATACGTTATCTTGAACGTGTGATATGCATGCGGCTTAAGGGTTTACTGGGTTCATGTTACAGTAAATTCATTAAGTACAACAGACATTTGTCTAGTTTTAACCAAACTCTCGGGAATATCTGAAATGGATATATTTACTGGAAGATGTATTAATTGGTATATTTATATTTAGTTTTATACATTATTGATAAGTTTAACTTCGTATATAAAATGAAGAGCTCTTTGCATAGACTTTTGAAAAAAACAAACTTGAACCAGCATACAGTTTAATCAAAATATACTGTTTAATTTTTAAGGTAAATATATGATTATTGTAAATAACTTTTGTGTTTTATATATTGTAACTTTAACTTTCTAAGTCTGCTTGTTTGTTTGTAGTTAAGCACAAAGCTACACAGTGGGCTATCTGTGCTCTGCTCTCCGCTAAGTTTTTTGAGAACTTTCTTATTTGATATTGTACTCCATAGATGACGCCCTATGTACCTTATAATTTGATTGCAAATGTTTCGCATTGCAAGCTCCCCTCCCTAACCAACACAGTTGAATGGTCTTTACAAGCAGTAAAGCAAAAATAAATGAGATAAAATATCAATGGCTTATATCTAAAAATAATGCTCTTAGTGGTAATTATCATATTTTATTGATACAAAATCACAATATGGTAGTGGAATATATGGATGAAAGAAAAGAGTTAATAAAAATAACTGTCATTAGAAGAAAAACAACCGTGGTGATGGTGAATATCCAAGAGGTAAAGAGATAGCCAACGGTTATAAAACACGAAGGAAAGAGTAGTACAATAACACAAGTATAGTTGACAAGTTAGTTTCAACAAAGAAACAAAAGAAACTAGTTATAAAAATGAATAATAAAAAAATGCAAACTGAGTAAGGAACCTGGCTAAAAATAATAATAAAAAACTTTCTATCATATTCTAGGTCACTTTTCACAAACTCAGAGTTCACTATTTGTCAGTCTAAAATATAGCCCGGCATGGCCAGGTGGGTTTAGGCGTTCGACTCGTGAGCAGAGGGTCGCGAGTTCGAATCGCCGTCGTACCAAATATACTCGCCCTTTCAGCCCTGAGGGTGTTGTGATGTGAGGGTCAACCCTCCTGTTTGTTGGTAAAAGAGTTGGCGATTGGGGTTGATTACTAGCTGCCTTTCCTGTAGTCTTACACTGCTAAGTTAGGGAGGCTGGTGCAAATAGTTCCTGAGTAGTTTTGCGCGAAATTCAAACAATCATTCTAAAAAAATTCAAAAAGGGTTGTAACAATGAAAGAATTAAGATTTTTTAGACCTTGCGTGCAACAATGTTTTGATAGTTTTCATTCGACAGGTTTTCTAACGATTAGGTATTATAGGGATTTCTAAAGTACTTATATGGTTTACACTGCTTTAACATAAAACGTACGAGCTATTATGTTTATGTCTACACCAAAATTTATAAGGTGACATAAAAGAAATATTTAGTAAAACTGAATTCCAGTTATGTTGTCTCATCAAATATTGAAGTTTTATAACTGAATCATTAGTTTTCTTACTGTCATCATTAAAGAAATATGATTTTATAGTTTTAATTAACATTCAATGTCATTGAATACTAACTTCCATTCCCTCAGTGGCATAGCAGTATGTCTGCTGACTTTAAACACTATAAATCTGGTTTCGATACCTGTGATGCGCAGAGTATGGATCGGTCATTATGGTTAAGCTTCGTGCTTAACTACAAACTAATCTCGATCAATAGTTATTTTGATGTGTGTGTGTGTGTACACGTATGTACAATGACAGAGTTATGACTCGTCTTATGTACCTAGATAAGTATTACAAGAATGTTTTTTTCTTTTTAAGACATTATTAAAAAATAAACCATTTGCCCATATTGCTTCTTATTGATCTAAACGTGTAATGATGAACGCATACAAAGTTATGTAAATGCATTTGAATTAATTATTTACCTCTGCAATGATAGTAACTAGAAGTGTAAAACTCTTTGTATGTTAAAAGATCCGACCCGATCAATACAACTGCTGACAAACTAAAAATGTCGTGCTGACTGACATCTATGAGGATTTATGTGAACTAATCCTCAATGTATTTTCTAAGGGCATTTTTTTAGTTCGTATCTCTTATAAACATCTATGCTACTTAAAGAGATTTATCACTTTAAGAGTCAATCATAAATATAATTGAAATGATTAGTCTTGTATGTTTGAGTCTACTCACGACTGGTTTTATTTTGTGGCATTTTAAAATCAAGAAGAAATTTAATGCTTACATGAAAAAGAAAATTACAATTGGGAAATAAATAAAAAAATAATTACTCATATATGATGGAGAGTAGCAATGCATAAAACAGCGAATACTTTAAGCACATAATTTTCATGTAGTAACTGAATTTCATGTTGAGAAAGTAATATTTAATAAAAGAAATATTGAATAAGTGGCCTAATTTCAACCTATAATTAAAGCTTTAATGGCTTGACTCATCCAATAAGTTGTTATTTTTAGAACATTTCATTCACCAATCTCGATAAACACATATGTAACATCCTTTCAGTACTTGTATAATGTTTAAGTAATATTTTAACGTATTAAAAAATGCCTAAATCAGAAAACTAACAAATTATAATAGGAAATAAAATTACTTTATACCAGTGATTTATAAAATCATAGCAAGAAAAACTTGCATTACAAGAAAAGTGTATGTTTCTGTGTTTTCCATATTACAAGTCTGCAACAGGTTATCTGCTGAGTCCACCGATACAAGAAAAATAATCTGGTTTGTTCATTCATATGAAAGAAATATGAGAAATCGTTCCGAACTTTTCGACAAAATATAAACAGGATACAGCACGATCAAGAAAATTCAATAAGGTTTACTTTTACAGATTTGCAAGTCTTTGTTTGAAGGTCTTAAAATAACTAAAATTTGAGTAACATAAATCTGTAAAAAAAGATGGGTCTAAGAAACAAATTTAGAAAAATTACATAAAAATCATGTTGATTATAGATACCAAGAACTCGTATTTTGCTGTTTCTTGTTTAGAGAAGAGAACGTTGCCAATTATACCATATTGATGTTACTTAAAAATTCACACTTCTTTCTGAAATTATGTTGGTTTAGTCTTATTTGTTCAACTCATATGTAAATTATTACAAAAATTAATAATATAATTTATTGTACAGTAAAACAAACTAATCGCTTGACTAAGCCATGCCAGGTGGTTAAGGCACTCGACTCGTAATCCGAGGGTCGCGGGTTCGAATCCCCGTCACACCAAATTGCTCGCTCTTTCAGCCGTGGGGGCGTTACAATGTGACGGTCAATCCCACTATTCGTTGGTAAAAGAGTAGCCCAAGAGTTGGCGGTAGGTGGTGATGACTAGCTGCCTTCCCTCTAGTCTTACACTGCTAAATTAGGGACGGCTAGCACAGATAGCCCTCGAGTAGCTTTGTGCGAAATTCAAAAACAAACAAATAAACGAAACAAACCAAACCAATAAGCCATAGTAGATATTTTTGCACTACAAAATGGAATATAAAATACGAGTTTTTTTGTTTGTTTATATTACTGATGAAATAATTGAAAATTTAACTTTGTGCAAATCTTAGCAAAGGATTAGAATAATATAAAACAATTTGATCGCGACCAAAGCAGAATAAACAATGGAAACAGCTTTCAAATTCAGTTGTTTAAGTAATAATCTAAATGAAACAAATATGACAGACTGAATGCATAGTTATCTAGAGAACTAAATACCAATAGCAGCAACACTTTATATAAGAAGAGATAAAGTAGTTTTAGCTATAAATAAAATAATTTAAATTGGGTAAGACACTTTGTTTAAACTGGGTAAGACACTTTGTTTAAATTGGGTAAGACACTTTGTTTAAATTGGGTAAGACACTTTGTTTAAACTGGGTAAGACACTTTGTTGAAGTACGTTTGATTTTTTAAAACATCGTTTAGTTGTTGTTGCGTTTTTTTTCGTTTCAAATTTTGTGTTCTTGAATAGGCTTTGACTATAATAGAGGTTGGAAAAAAATTTTATATTTTGTTCAAGCTTCACTTATCGCTCCTAACTGTTTTCCCTTAGTAAAAAAAAATACACCAGACATACGAGGTCTGATAAAATAGATTTAAGACTTCTTCTGTTACAGGTTCCAGTACAGAGGTAGTGAGCTTCCCAGAGGCGTGTACAAAGTACAAATAGTGATCTACCCCACAAACAAATCATTTCTCCAGACCTTATACTTGTATTGCAAAAAACGTGTTCAAAGACAGACGTATATCTTGTCCCTGTCGTAATAAAAATGTACAGAAAAGAAGAGCAACGTGTTTGCATCAAGTTTTGTGTGAACAATGGTAAAGGAGGAACAGAAATCATCAAAATGTTACGAACTGCCTTTGGTGATGACTGATTGAGTAAGGCTATCGTTTATCACGATAAAATGCTTCCAAGATGGCCGGGAATCGGTTAAAGATAACCCACGTTCTGGGCGACCGTCGACATCGTCCACTGATGAAACAGTCGCTAAGATGAAAAAAAAAATCGTAGTGATCGACAGTTAACTATCCATGAAATCACTGATAAACTGAACAGTTACTGTGGATCGTGTCAGGTGGTTTTAATTGAAAAATTCTGCATTCGTCGAATGTCTACAAAATTTGTTCCAAGGCTCTTGACCAAAAGTTTCACCGTCGACAAGTGTGCAAGGATCTGCAAAGAAGGCTAGAAATTGATCCTAATTTCATCAATGTCGTTATTATTGGTGATGAGTCATTGGTATACATTTATGACCCTGAAACGAAACTTCAGTCATTCCAGTGGAAGTCTCTATTCATCACCAAGTCCGAAAAAGGTACGACAGTCTCGATCAAATGTAAATACAATATTGATCGTGTTTATCAATGTTCGAGGCATTGTTCATCATGAATTCGTACCTCACGATCAGACAGTTAACTAGGCCTTGTATAAAGAGGTTTTAATTCGCTCAAAGGAGAAAGCTAGACAAAAAACCTTCGCGAACTGTGGGAGAATGGTCACTGATTTCTTCATCATGACAACACGCCTTCGCACACTGCTGTGTCTGTTCAACAATTCTTGGCAGAAAAAAAAAACATTCCTGTGATACCACACACCCCGTATTTGTGATTGTATGTTCAGCTGGTTTAAACTAAAGTAACTTTAAAATATTTAACGACTAAAAGTAAGTAGAAAGACAAAGTGTGGATCACAAAAAATTTTGGAAATAATAAAAATTTTTTTTTCAGTATAATTAATCAAAATCAGTTATAAAGTGTTTAGATGTTTTACTTGTAAAAGTTCAGAAATGTAGAAATTCTAAGAACGCTTTCATGTAGTTAAAATATATTGTAGTTTAATTTACTGATTGAGTGAAATTAAGCTTAAAAATACACATGGGTTTCTCTCACTACGGGTATCGAAACTCGGTTTCTAGCAATGTCACTTCGCAGACACTACTCTACCACTGGGTGTGTGTGTGTTTTCTCATAGCAAAGCCACATTGGGCTATCTGCTGAGTCCACCGAGAGTCCACTGGGGATAGTTTATGTGAAAGAACTTTCTAATTTAGAGATCATTGATAGACCAATGACTTCCATTGCCACATCTTCCACAGTTTACCCTCATAATATTGATATTTATAATCTATTTTGTCTGCATTAAATGGCAAAAATATACTTCTTATGAGTTAAACGTTGTATTGTTTACTTTCTCGATACCTTATTAATTGTAAAATATATATCTTATCGTAACAAGACAAATGATTTATTATACGGTTATTTTTTATTGTATTAATTTTCAGAATCGAATGTTTGAGTATTTCGTAATACTTTCCGACGTTTTCTTGTAACACATAAACTTGTGTTTTAAATTTAATATACTATACGAAACTCACAGAAGATATCTAACTACAAACTGAATAAACACTCAGCTGTTAGGTTTCAGAATATCTGTCTGATCTTATGTCAGCGTCATACTGAGCAGAATCAAACACAACTGTCATCTTATGTCAGCGTCATACTGAGCAGAATCAAACACAACTGTCATCTTATGTCAGCGTCATACTGAGCAGAATCAAACACAACTGTCATCTTATGTCAGCGTCATACTGAGCAGAATCAAACACAACTGTCATCTTATGTCAGCGTCATACTGAGCAGAATCAAACACAACTGTCATTTTATGTCAGCGTCATACTGAGCAGAATCAAACACAACTGTCATTTTATCATTTTACACATTTTTAATTTTTGCACACATATTTTACATTTCAACCTGGATGGCACCGTATACGAACATGGGATAAACAGCCAAATCAGATTCCTCACCGCAGTGGCATAGCGGTATGTTTGCGGACATAGAATTTCGATACCCGTGGTGAGCAGAGCACAGATAGCCCAGTGTGAAGTTTTGTTCTTAGTTTCAATCAATCAATCAATCAGACCTTTAGGATTTTTCTTCTAGTTCGTACTGGGATTTATTTAGGTTTTCTTTTCTTTTGAACAGTGAGAGTTAGGATTTTTCTTCTTCTAGTCCGTACTGGGAATTAGGTTTTTTTCTCTCTTGACCAGTGAGAGTTAGAAATCTTCTATTTCTAATCAGTACAGGGGATTACGTCTTATTTTCTCTCCACCATTGAGGGTCGGGTACGTTGTCGACCTTTTCCTCCTACCTTAAGATACAAACAGAGACGACCTTAATTTTGAACTCCTGATTTGAAAGAGAAAATAGTCTGACCAATCAGCAGCATCGTCTCTACTTGAGCTTTGTTCGATTTGTTTAATCGAATAACGGGGTTGAATAGTGCTTTTATACCGCGTCCATAGCTGAAAGTGAAAAGAGAATTTAGCAGCGTCATGTATTGAGCACAGAAACCATTCAGTTCACAGATTAGCATACAAACAAGAATAGCAATAAGTAATTCTTTCAGTTTGATGTACCCTAGTAATGTACCCGTCCTTTATAGTGGAGCAATATTACCAGTTTGATATACACTAGTTAATGTTCCCGTCCTTTATAGTGGAGCAATATTATCTATTTGATATATACTAGTTAATGTATCCGTCCTTTACAGTGGAGCAATATTATCAGTTTGATATACCTTAGTTAATGTACGTCCTTTACAGTGGAGCAATATTATCAATTTGATATCCACTAGTTAATGTACGTCTTTTACAGTGGATCAATATTATCAGTTTGATATATACTAGCTAATGCACCCGTCTTTTACAGAGCAGCAATATTACCAGTTTGATATACACTAGTTGATGTACCCGTCATTTACAGGGAATAACACTTTCAGTTTGATATACCCTAGTTAATGTACCCGTCTTTTACAGTGGAGCAATATTATAAATTTGATATTCATCAGTTGGTGTATCCGTCCTTTACTATTCAGCAATAATTTCAGCTTTGAGGTCCAGTGTAAAACATAGAAGATACAAAAACTAAGTTGGTGACAATCGATTTCAAAACACTCACAGACATATATATTTGTGCCAAATAATGGTTTATATATATATGTAAGGTGTCCACCAAAACATGCATACATTTTAATGTGGCCCAAAAGGTAGTACAAAAAGTGGTAATTACCACTTGAATACATCTATTAAAAGATCAATGATCAATGCAGGCTCCACTTCCTTATTTGTTCACCACTTCAAGATGTGTTTGTACAGGGATGCTAGAAATCTTCCGGCAGATATCGCCCTCGAGCTTCTTCTTCTCCGAGGCTTGGAGTTAATATGTCTTTTAGCGTCTGGAGGAGACAAATCAGGTGAATACTGAGGCCATTTCACATCCTCATAAACAGAAATCAGTCATTGGTGACCAGGTTAATTATCGTCAAATGTTACTTTCCTGAACTACACAAACAATCTCGGCGAGGAAATGGAGGTATTCTTATAAGAACACAATGGTTCTGCCAGGAGAGGGCAACTCATCATACAGCCATGGAAACAAAGCGTTACCTTCATGAAAAATTTGGCCCGGCATGACCAGATGGTTAAGGTGCTCTGCTCATAATCTGAATGTCACGGGTTCGAATCCCCGTCACACCAAACATGTTTGCACCTTCAGTCGTGGGGGCGTTATAATGTAACGGTCAATCCCACTATTCGTTGGTAAAAGAGTAGCCCAAGAGTTGGCGGTGGGTGGTGATGACTAGCTTCCTTTCTGCTAAATTAGGGATGGATATCGCAGATAGCTCTCGTGTAGCTTGCGCGAAAATTCAAAACAAAAGAAATTATTTCGAGAAATTTCTACAGCAGCTAATTTCTCTTTATGAGGCGGGGAATGATTTCCATGTTCACCTGATTTGTGTTATCCAGACTTCTTTGGATGGGGTTATGTAAAAGATTCATACTATTAACAAGCTGAAGAAGAATATCCTCCACAGAATTGGGAACACTTCCCTCCACCCCTACAATCATTCTCTGAAATGACGAACAGTACGGCAGTCTGAATGATGTCAACGTTGATCATGTGGTGTGAAAATGGATTATGGTAACATAAACTCTTATTAGTATTTAAATAAGTACATTTGTTATTTAAACATCATTAGATGTGGTGGTTTTGGTATATTAAAGCGTTACTTGCTTGTTTTTACTTACTGATTTGTTTCCCGCTAGTACAGCGGTATGTCTTCGGATTTACAACGCTAAAATCAGGGGGTCGATTTCCCTTGGTGGGCTGAGCAGGTAGCGCGATGCGACTTTGCTATAAGAAAAACACAAAACACACACACGTACTGATTTATTCTCGACACGTCATGGCTTGACTACTTGTTCGTTCCCTTCATGCAAAATTTCAGTAAAATAAAAATTTAATAATTTTACTTTATATACTTAGTTTATTTTGAAGACCAGAAACATTTTCCTATTAATTTATTATTAACTTCAAGTACAAACACTAACATTCGCTCTCCAAGAGAATTACAAATTTAAGACAAATGATCTATAGATAAATTAGGCGTTAAAGGGATTCTTTTTTTGTTGCTACAAACAAAGTTTTTTAATGTTAAAGGCACAAGATGCTGTTTAACTTTATCAGTTTCTAGTTGTCTGTTCATCCAATCAAAACAGAAGTTTCCTGATGGAATAACCGTAAACCAGTACTTGCTGCTTTCGATGGTTTTCTTGTTTCTTTGGCTTGTATTATCATATAGATTAGAGAAGCAGTTGCGGTAATTCGGTGATTCGTGCGATTTAATTTCTATTAAACTGTACTTTTCAATTTTCAGCAGACTGTATAGATCAATATTGAAAATAATTTAAGGTGTAGAAAGGTTCACGTTGTTAGACTTAAGCGACTAACACTGAAGCAAAAGCTACGAATGAAACAATACTGTCGCACTACATCAGAGTTCTACACTACAGATTTTTAAGACTAAATTTCTGGTTCTTCAACTGATGTAAATGTTTCTCGACAAAAATATTGGCTAACAGTACAGTAATTTATCGTCTTTTTTTGTAAATTTATATATAAATACTTTTGATAATCCAAAAGGTTTGTGCTGAAATAAATATTCCTAAGTTCTTAAAATATTTTTGCTAGATTTAAGCTTTAGTAAATTCGATATGCATAATAGTATACATTTTGTCACCTAATGAACTCTCCGTATTTTATTTGAAAATAAACATGCATGAAAATATTTGCAAAAAATTAAACAAAAAAAAGTTATAAAAGTCGACTATTAGCTCCATCTACAAAAGTGTAACTCAGCTAGACTTCACGTTTTAACGATTTTCATAAAACAATAAGTTGGTATTTAGTTCCGATCACGTGTAAAATAAACATTGTGAGTATTATTATGCAGTGAAAGAAAATTATACATAACTGAACTTAGATTCCAACAATATGGAATATGTAAAAAAAAAAGATACCACACATTTCCTACGTTCAGCAACAGAAACCGTTTGTTCAAATTACATTCTTTTGCTATTCGTATAATGAGAATGACATTACAGAGTTGTTTCTATTAATAAATATATTTTTCTAGTGTCATTCTTAATCAGCTTCAAAGTATCCGGTATTAATAATAAATTTGTTTGATTCTGTTGAATGTTATTGTGTCTGTTTACTTTTAACATTAATTCCATCAGTGAATTTCATATTTGTGAATTATATTATTATTTGATCTTGTATTACATTATGAAATTTCAATTTTTAAAAAAATAAAAATCGATTACATTTTGTCGAAATAATTTTAATAACTTTTAAGAGTCGTTTGATGTTTTTATTAACATATATGATAAATTGCTCAAATCAATTAAAAGATCATCGGCATATATATAGTAGTAATGTCCTGGCAAAAACCACTGCTATTACAAAATAATACTACTTATTTTTATCAGTTAACGATCACGCAAATCCGGTATGTAGTGGTCGTTCGTGTGATATAAAATGCAAATGAGAGATCGTTCAGTCGTTACTTGCAAGTTACTATGTGTTAGATGTAGTTTTACGTCTTTAAAATTTAAGAAATTTCGGTGGCCAGCCATTTCGCTACTGAACATTTCGTTTCCGAATATTTCAATACCTGATATTTTTATTTTCCCTTACATATATTATTTCAGATCATAAAATAAAACCTTTCGTTAGTATTAGTTTATAAGACAAACACGTCGGTTTGTGAAATATTAATTTAATAGAGAAACACTTCTTCAAAATAATAACATGCTGAAAGATCTAAACTTAAAAAAAAAAGTATTCAGATTGTGAACAATCGGCAATTCCACGGAAAGTATAAGTCTGTTAGGGCGCTTGACTCATAATCTAAGAGTCGCGTGATCGAATCTGTCACAGCAAACATGCTTGCTCTTTCAACCGTTAGGTCGTTATAATGTGACGGTCAATACCACTATTCGTTGGTAAAATAGTAACCCAAGAGTTGGCGGTGAGTGGTGATGACAAACTGTTTTTCCTCTAGTCTTACACTGCAAAATTAGGGATGGTTAGTGCAAGTAGTTCTCGTGTAACTTTGCGCGAAATTCAAAACAAATTAACATAAGCCTGTTCCAAGTACTTGTGCCTCTGGATTTAGTCTTAGTTACGTGTCTCCAAAGTTACAATGAATCATTTTTATCCTACATAAAGCCTCTTAAAAATGGAAGAAGCAACGAAATGTCTTAGTAAAAAAACAAAACCAGAAGCAATCTGACAAGTAGCGGAATGTTCAGTAGAGAACTGTCCTAGAACCAGATATTCCACTTTAATATAAAGTGCTGTTATTATGGACAATAATGGAAGCCTTATATTAATGTTACATGCTTAAAGTTAGAACGTTGATGAAATCTTGACGTACTCTTGACCTTTTTCTTGAAAGGCGGAACATACCAGGGTTGCGAGGATGACCTACTCTCAATCTGATAGTCTCAGGTTCATACCTCCGTCCCACAAAACATGCCCATCCTTTTAGCCATAGGGTATTATAATGTGATAGTCAATCTGTTATTTTTTGGCAAAAGAGTAGTCCAAGAGTTGGCGGTGGGTGGTGTAACGAATTTATTAATGTATAATTGTTCTTTTTTGTTTCACTTAAATATATATTTAAAAATGTATATAACTTATATCTTCAATGTGTATTGCAAAATTCTCGCCTATTTCCTAAATGTGTAAAAGATTTTCGAATGTAAGAATCAACAACGCATTATGTGTGTAAGTAAAATATTGTTGCTAACTACTTTCGAGAACCTCGCCTTAGAGTTTATAAATCAACGCAGAGAGACAGTTTTATATCGTTGATTTGCTACAGTTGGTATGCTATGAACCTCAAAAGCTATAACGCTTATTAATCGAGAAACTACCTATATCTGACCAGTGACATTTATAGATTTCGAACATTATGAACAGTTTAACTTCAGTGAATTAACTTCGGATATTAATATTTCTACAAAGGCATCGTATAACTTCAGCGGAAAAAAAAACTCACGCTTGAAGAAGCTAGCTAGCTTCCCGTCAAGCGAAGTGTACCTGTGTATCAACGTAATTACTTCGCTCTCTGTGAACTGTTGGTAAAATATTCAGTTCCAGATCGGATAGAAGAGCTAATATTATTTGCAAGTTTGAGAAACTTTTTTTACATAAACCGTTATTTGTAAAAGCTATTTGTAATAACCATTATTATAAATTATATTGTTGTTTGTATATCAAAATATATTATTATTAAGAAAAACTGTCATCAGTCTTCCTGGCAAATGTCACAAATTTGATGCATACTAACAATAAATTCACTTATAAAAAAAAAAAAAAATTTCATGCTATATGCAGTCGTAACACACAGCATAACAAATCGGAGAATCGTCCGAGATAAATTATAATACGTAACAATGATGATGGCTAGCTCCCTTCTAACTAGTCGTTCTAGCGCAGATAGCCCTCGTGTAACTTTGCGCGAAATTAAAACAAACCAAACTATCTTGAGATAAGTTGACGAAATATGATGCATTTCCCAAAAACATTCTTACTAGTTTGATGGGACTGAACTTAGATAATCCTGAAAGCCATTCTATTTTGCACATATTTCTTCAGTGAATGTATTGACGACTTTAGCACAGTGAAAGTATGGTTATCACTCATTAGGCTGAAACCAAGGTATTTGTAGTACAAATGGTCGTAGCATGTGTGGCTATATTGCAGAGTCTAAAGGTGGTCACAACGTTTATTTCTGTTTATTATATGTCACTTTTCTGTATAAAAATGGGGTGGACTGTGTTCCAGATTCTCTTCCAGTAAGTAAAGGCTTGTAATCTGGATACCGAATGAAGCTAAATTCATTTGTACACATGTTGTTATTCAACAGTTATCATTGAAAGTGAGTTGGTTTGTGTCTTAATATGATCAGAATGCAATGCTACAAGGTATGCAAGATAGGTTGGCTTTCTGAAATCTGTTTATAACCACCAGTGCACACTGATATAAAACATAACTGCAGCTAGTAATGTCAGATTCAACAATGGTTCCTGTAACCTACAGTTGCAGTGAAATAGAACCGGAAACTAAAGGTCTGTCGTTTGTTTGTGTTGTGGATGATGGTCTAACATGTCTATGTTGTACGAACAATTGTTCATTAATTTGAAAACAGTTCCAACACTTTGAGACGTCCATAACCAGTTTAAATTAGCGTTAAGAAGATTTTTTTACAATTTATTTTGTATGTTAACGCCACGAAATGACTGTCTAGCTTCACCAATCTTTGGTTGTCCCTTTATCCAATCAAAACAGAACTTTTCTAGTGGAATAAGCGTAAATTAGCACATGTTGCTTTCAATACCTGGCTGTCCTACATTTGACCAATTGCTTTCCACATGAGAAAAACATTCAGATCTCTTCTTTGAGAGTTAACCATTATTAATGTATATTTTGAAGTATTTTCGAATTGGTGATTCATCTCAAGGAGACGACTGAGACACGATTGAACTAAATTAATAAGTGTACACATGCATACATTATAGAGTGAATGATTAAGAATTTACATCTTGAATGAATTAATAAATATGTACATGTATATCATATGGTGAATGACAAAAAATTTATATCTTAAATTATGTAACTAATCATCAGACTCTCAATTTTCCTAAGAATTAATTGATAAAGGTGTTGAATAACGTATTTTGTAACAGCATGTGGTGGTTATAATACTCAAATATTCATGTTTCTTTAGCTGTTTGGATCAATACATTTACCTTTTAAGAAAGTTGTAAAAGTCAATACAACTATTATTAATTTCCAAAATAATAAAATAAATATTCGAACTTCTTGGATAAAGTTTGATTTTTGTGTATTATCTGCTATGTTCCGGTCTACATTACGATAAATGAAAAATATATTTGTTTCCATAATTTTCTTAATATATACTACAAGACTGTGCTAGGGGTTTGAAAAGCCAAAAATATATTACACATAATTACTATATAGCGAGTCTAATATAGATATTTCGGGACATAAGAATATATAATCTCTCTGTTCAAGGTCTCCGATAGCAAGCTATTGGTCTCTGCTTGGTTCTTGTAAACACAAAACTAATGGATGAGTTTCTTAGTTCCATCTGTAATTATAACTAACTTTTTTGTCACTAAGAATTTTCAGGCAGCTTAAAATGAAAA
This sequence comes from Tachypleus tridentatus, assembly GCF_004210375.1. Taxonomy (NCBI): domain Eukaryota; kingdom Metazoa; phylum Arthropoda; class Merostomata; order Xiphosura; family Limulidae; genus Tachypleus; species Tachypleus tridentatus. The sequence goes on from NC_134825.1 coordinate 56,148,141, forward strand.
TGAAGTCATGAGAAACGTAAGCAAGTAAGTTAAAAGTTTGATACATAGTGTTGACGCTATTTCCTCGAATGACAAATTCCTATTTTGACTCCAGGTCTAAAAGCTGTAATACGTCTACGGCCTGCACGCGGCTATATACAGTAGATTCTGAGATTCTATATAAACCATAAATTGGATTAAAATGATGGAGTGTCAGCGGTTATACAGTCGCTGTCACTTGCTAGGTACTCCAATAGGCTTTAAGATTACCCTGATAATGTGCAATGATGTGTTTATTAATACTGCCAAAGGCTTAAACAAAACTCGCAACCATTTTTGCTGGCGGAACAACATTAAATAGTAATAAAAAAGAACAAATAAGAAATTGCGTTTATGAACCACTATTGTGGTCCATGATTACCAAACCGTATAAATTGGACTTTGAAATGTTACATTCTAGAACAGGAGTGAAAATAACCTCGATAAAGTAATATCAAAATTTAAGTGAAAAATTTACATCTGAAACTAGTTGTGATTAATATTTGACCCCCAGAAAACTACCTCAAATATATTATAGCTAGTGTTTTACTAGACTTAAAAACAGACGTTAAAAACAGTTTTAAGTAATTATTTGACAGTATTCAGATACACTTGGACATTTTTTCTTGTAGTTAAGTACAAAAGTATACAATGGGCTACCTGTGCTTTGCCCACCGCGAATATTGAAACCCCGTTTCTATCGTTGTAAGTTCTGAGACATGCTGTCGTGCCACATGAGGACATTCAATACATATGAACTGTATTTTCAAACAATAAACTACGTAGCTAGACAGAAATAAAATGTGTGTGTGTTTTCTTATTGCAAAGCCACATCGGGCTATCTGTTGAGCCCACCTAGGGAAATCGAACCCCTTATTTTAGCGTTGTAAATTTTTAGACTTACTGCTGTACTAGCGAGGGGCAATAAAATGTGCATGTTACACTTGAAATGTTGTCAATGTTCTTCTAGATTTATCGAATTGCCAAAAAGTCATAGCTAACGTGTGTCATATATTATTTGGGTCTTTAACTGTAATTCTAATTGGCCAGTGAAAGGTTTATGGATTTAGAACGATAAAGTCTGGGTTCGATTCTTGCAATGGACATAGCACAGATAGCCTATTGTGCTGCTTGACACTAAATGAAACTCAACAGTTTATAACTAGGCTTGCCCAGACTCGTAAATTACAACAATAAACACTTAACTTATACACATACATTTGAACAATATTTAGCATATGTGCCGTATTATATCACATAAATATTAACATAAATTTCACTTCTGAAATTAAAGTGAGACTCTAATCTATCAAATTTTAGAACTTTTTGAAGGCATGTTTGGAACACTTTAGATAAAACTAGAATTTTGATATATATGTTTTTCTAGTTAGCAAAATTACATACTAATCAATAGTCTTCCAAACAATATCTTCATAAACTACTAGAGTTTGATCTAAAAGATTCCCAATTATGTTTAAGAACGAAATATATGACCAAGTAGCTAGTGTGACCATAGAATCTTGCCTTGCACCAACATTAGCAGGCTTAAACTGAACTGTATTAACTGTAGCATAAATGTATTCAAGGATGTACTCTCATTTTTTGACAGTACACTACTAGTTTGAGATTTTTATACACATAACATTCAGTATATCTGTGCCTGGATTTTGACTATGCTTAACAAGGACAATCGAGAGATTTCAAAATAAAGTAATATTAAAAATACTGCGTAGGTGAAGATTAATAAGTGAATTTTACACAACAGAAAAACTTAATTATTTACTAATTAAAGTACATTTATTGGACGATGTTTCGGGAAACTCTCTTACTTAGTTATTGTATCTTTTTCTTTGTTTTCTAAATCGCCCTCCGCTAGTAGAGAAGTATGTCTCCGGATTTACAACGCTAAAATCAGGTGTTCGATTACCCGCGGTGGGCACAGCAGATAGCCCGATGTGGCTTTGCTAGAAGGAAACACATATTGTTTTATAAATCTGGTAATAACTCATATTTTAATTGAAAAACCAACATGTGATTCTGAGACTCAAAACCGAGACCTCTAGTTAATGAGATCAGTGCTGTACCACTGAATTATTTTTAAATACAAGAGTTCTCTGTCAGCTTTGACTTATAGAGCATTTCACTCTGAACATGATCCCGAAATCATAGAAGTCTATCAGAGGCTTATAATTACATATTTAAATCCGTTAAGAATTAACGAATAAGTATTATTAATATATCATAATAATTGATATTAAATATTTAACGTGATAAACAGATAAACGAAAAGCGGTTCAGAAACATAGACTGAAACCCAGGATCCCATTTTGCTTTGCAGTTTCTCACGTTAAATATTTAAAATAAATTGTTAAGAAATAGTGATATTAATATTTTATTGGTTCTTAAGGGATTTAAATACAGTAAGATTGGACATACCTGTTGAGAAAAACAACAACAACAATGTGTGTGTGTGTGTGTGTAAGCCGGTGGTAATTTTCGACAAAAGTATTTCAGGTTGTTTCATATGAAAACAATATCATATTACTTTAACCATAAATGTAAATACAATAACAAAGCCTTTAAAAAATAAGCACAGGTAATGTTGTTATTCATGATTTTTCAATTAAATTCAGTTTCCACCATAACTACTTATGGGTTCGTTATGACATCTTATTTTCCTCTTATCTAATTGTTATAAGAGTAAAGGACAAGAAATATCAATGGATAATGCTGCACCGAAACACAAACCGAAACAGTTAGAATGCGTCTAATGTGGAATGAAAAGTGTAATAAGTAAAGCGATATTTGATGCAAGGAATGGATTTGAAGAAAGACACGCAATCCAGATAAAATACATTTATAAGATGGTTGCATAGTTTACATATTAAGTTTCCAAGATAATAATATTCCCGAAGTTATTATGGAAAGAAACGCTAAAGAAATTTCAGGTTTTGTTGTGAAGAAATATTGAAAAAGCGTCAGATTTAATATCCGTTTGCTACGGGGTCTTCATATCTAGAAAAGGAAACTAATTTGAGTTTGTTTTTATTTCACATTTCTTCCTTTACAGTTATCTAAATCTCTACTTATCTTTTAGTCTATATCTCTTTATTTTTTAGCCTTTAGGCCAGATAAAATACGAAGCTAAGGGCTTTACCAATTTGAAAGAAACATAGAGACCTACGTTTCGTTTAAATTAATCTGGTTATTACTAAAAATGAAAGAGATGTCATATTTAATTAAAACCATATTTAGTTATGAAAAATAGGTGTTTTCGTTCCATCCATAAGTCATAAATATTTATAATTCTTCCTGAGTGTTTTATTGTATTTTATTTGCGTGTAAATTAATATATAAGTAAATTCAACTTTATTCATTGCCGTATTAATTAAATGTATGCATTTAATAAAAAAAATGTTTACCTTGTGCTATTAAGTAATGAAAAAATAAGTTTACGTCAGTCCACATTATTCGAGATTTATTTAACTCATTTCTACCAACATACGTAGTTGATAAAACTTAGTTGTTTCACAATAAAATGTATTTTGTTTGGATAACATTCGATATATGGCACTAAAAGTTGCTGGTTCATTGTCAGTTTGTGGGCCACAATCACAAACATTCATCTGAAACTGATACAAGTTAAAGAGAATTAGTATACTACTGTTGGGTTATTAAAATTTAGATCATTAATATATAAAGCACTATGAAAAGTAGATTTACTTACATATTCGAAACATATTAAAGGAAATATCCGATTATATTTTGGTAATGATGTATGATATCTCAAAATATTGATATGATAAGCATATATAAATGTACGATCATATATTTTATATAAGTATTAAACATTGTTTATTCATTTTGTCACAAAAACATTCAATGAGAAACTTTAAAGTACGTAACTTATTTTGAAAATAACCTATGACTAATTTGTAATAAGTTATTATAAAATTATTTGATTATTCGAAGTTAAGCAAGTCTCAGTATCAACTACATATCAGTCCGGCATAGCCAGGTGGGTGAAGGTAATCGACTAGTAATCTGATTGTCACGGGTTCGAATCCCCATCGTACCAAAGATGCTTCACCCTTTCAGTGGGGAGGCGTTATAATGTGATGGTCAATCCCACTATTCGTTGGTAAAAGAGTAGACAAAGAGTTGGCGGTGGGTGGTGATGACTAGCTGCCTTCCCTTTCAGTCTCGCACTGATAAATTAGGGACGGTTAGCGCAGATAGCCTTCGAGTAGCTTTGCGCGAAATTAAAAAACAAACTAGATAGTGAATTTTATAACAGTTTTTATTAAATAATTACGTGTTAGTAGACCCTATTTTTAATGTCAATTTAACTTTTTCATTACAATTAGGTTTTTTATTTTTTTACTGACTGAAAGCTGTATTTTAATATGACAAATATAATATAACACAAACGACAGAAATAGTGCACACAAGAATAGCGTCGCTTTTAATTTTGTTTGTTTATAAGACGAAGATAACAGAAAATTTTATAACTCTTTTTACAGTCATTGTGGAGAAAAACTCTAAAATCTTTTAACGTAATTCTTCAATAAGTTATTAGCACAGTCCATAGTTGCTAAAATATTTTGCTAACCTCAAGAAATGCCTTAGGCAGAAAAATAATTGAACTTGCAAGAAATGCTTCCAGTAGAAAAACACATCTATGGTGGTTGATAATACTGTAGAATACGAGGTCCATGGTACTTCTCTTGTCTCTCTCTTTGGTTAGAGAAAGTTTTATTGTATGCATATAAAGGATAACAACAATTTTTTTCCCTTTAAAAAACAGGTGTATGGAAATAACGTATAGCAGAGTTTTTTCACAAAATTAATTTACTTGATATAATAATACTAAAATATCTGAATTCCTAATGAACTATATGGATTCCAAAATCAAAATGTTTGTCTTTATTAAACTAGTTACAAACACAAATAAATGTGTTTTGATGTGACCAGTGCTTAAAAATATGCTTCTGTCACCTTCTGGTACTGAGTTTCATCAATACATATTTACAGTTTTGTCTTCATTCATTAATACGACTTTTAAAATGATGAGATATGCTGACTATTTAAAAGCGGAAATAAATATTAATAAAGCAATATGAATTACTTTTCTTCAGTTGTTTAAGACTGATATGCTAAGAGCTTGATGCATCTAGAAAAAGTCAAATATAGTTTATTAACTTTTGAATAAAAACTCTTCCAGGATCTAATACATGAAATAATTTATATATATTTTTCACATACAAATTTACTCAATATCTAGCTGTTGAACTAATTCAATGTGACTTTCATCTGCTTAAGCAACCAATAAAAATACTACTTTGAAGTTATAAATGTGATTTTTATGGCATTTTTGATGTGTCAAAATTATTAGATCAAAAATGTGCCTTACAAACATCAATAACTAAAGAAGAACACTTGATTTTGACGGGATCTCAAAAATTGGATCTTCTGAACTACAGGCTTAGCTTCGAGGCAGGAGAACACTTCCCATGAAAGCAACGATGCACCTGCTCTTGAAATCTAGTTAGTGTCTCAAGCTAGAGTTTGGATGCTTGAGCTTTTCCATCGGATCACTTAGCTATGAAATCTGACGTAACCCTTATGTTAGCTTTGGTAGAAATCTGTAATCTTTTTGTCAATATGAGTTCGCATTACATTTTGCCCATCTGTCAGAAGCAATTTAAGAAACTGTTTCTGGTCTTTCGAAGTCTGACGTTGTCATTAAACTCAAAAGCGAGTAAAACAGATTATGCTTGCCTGAAGCCCTTTGTTTCTGTTCAATCTTCTAAGTTCACCATGCGAGTGTCTTACTTTGACAAATCCCCTTTAATGTGCATTCACCGTGAGTTTTGCCTTATCAATATGGCTTCAGGAAATATTTTGCATTGCAAATACTTTATTTCATTTTCTTTTTTTTTGTATTAAGCTATCTCCCAATAAAATTATATAATGAATAATATAGCCATAGGCACTGAGTTGTCTACTATACCCTTGTATGTTTTATAATACATTCACTTTTTTAATAGATTTTTGTTCCTTTTTATCTTAGTTCAAATTAGCAGTGAAGTCAAACAGAAACTAAGAAAATGTTGACATTCAGTTGTGGATGAAGACTCATATACACGTACCATATATTTATTTGTTTCTTGTGAAGCAAAAAGATACACAAAGATCTGTACTGTACCTACTGCAAGGATCTAACTTCAAAGTTTAGCACTATAAGTCTTTAACATCACCGCTAAGCCACAGAAGGGATAATTTTTTCTACGTAACGTTTGAATTCTATAAGTTGTTTCTGTCTGATGTAACAGAAAATAAAGGTAAGTATACTAAAAATAATTAATTTAAAAACTAGTTACTACAAATACACATCTAGTGATGATACGGAAAATATATCTCCTTATATCGGCTTCCAAGAACCATAATTGTCATATACCTATATGAACTGCACAATGAAACTTGATCTAAATCAATAATAATAACAATTACTAGAAGAAACAACTATATAAATATAATAATAGTGTATATTGTCTGTTATATATCCACGTAACTATTTTGCATGGCGTAGATAAATCTTCACCAAAATTAATAAGGAGGTTTATTGGGTACATGCAAATTTTCATTTTTTTTTCTTTTGCGTTTTGTGATTTTTTAAGCGTTTTTTACAGTTACTTATAAGGGAAGCAACGTTTTATTAATTATGAATTTACATAAGTTTAGTCCAGGAGATGGATACTCCAGCTAGTGAAAATTAAAATATCTTTTAAAGTAAAAAGAAAAGAAATCTTTCCCAATTTCATGGAGACGCTTTGAGCATCAAGGCAATGAAAAACTAGAAAAGCTTTGTGTTTGCAGTGAAAAATCTATATCTTTTAGTACTTCTTATGTGACATACAGGTTTGGTTTGTTTTGAATTTCGCGCAAAGCTATATGAGAGCTATCTGCACTATTTGTCCCTAATTTTGTAGTGCAAGACTAGAAGGAAGGGAGCTAATCATCACCACCCACCGCCAACGCTTGGGCTATTCTTTTTATTTCGAATAAAATGCCACATTATAATGCCCCAACAGCTGATATGTGTGACGGGGATTCGAACCCGCGACCCTCAGATTCCGAGTCAAACGCCTTAACCCACCTGGCCATGCCGGACTAAACATAAATATAACACTTCGAATTACAACTGAAACTTCTATTACTCATGAAAAACATAATTAATCTAATATCTGCTGTAATCTTGTTAACATTCCGGATATAATTAATCTACAGAACTGAAATATATTAGCCAATCATTTAGAAGTACCTAATTACAGTGATATCTGGATTATTATTGCCAGAAAGTTACCATTAAAAGTTTAGACTGTGTGTGAGTTGACATTATTATTGTTAATTGAAGATTCATCTAGTCTTTTGTTGATGGAATTCTTGACAATATGTTTATTGACACTTCTTTCTCTTTTAAAGTGGGAAGTAAATTTTATAACCGGTAACACTTTTCAAAGTTTTCTCAGTTTAGTGTCTTTATGTCTGCGTTAGAAAAATGAATTTGTATTAAACTGTGTTAAGTAATATTAAGAAACAGGTTCTAGTATAAGCCTATATATATATAAGACAAGTATAAATGTTTTTCTAAGGGAAACAGTTACAAACGCTGAGAAAGAAATATGAATCGTCAGTAGTAATAGTTGGAATAATAAATGAAGGCACAAGAACACTGGCAACAAAAGAAATGAAAGTAGAGGTTAAATTCAGTCTTAACACAGAATTTGTTCTTCACTGTTGTGAAGAACGAAACAACTAATAATAATGTATTCAATTATTTTTAGTGAAGTTTTACCAATGAACATTTCCAGATGTGAATTTGTTCAATTTTGTACTAGGAATAATTCACACAAGTACGAAGCCGTAACATCAGGTTGTCGATTCTTTAAGGTAATGAGAACTTTCGTTAGCGGGCAAAGAAATAAACTTCATGTAATGCGACCAACCGAAGTATCTGACCATAGCTAATTCCAAGACCAAATTTGCATTGTACTCAAAATATTTAAATGAAGTATAATATATAAAAGGAGGACTACACATAAACTAATAGAAAACAAGGTCGCATCAGCAGTTTTTTTTCCAGACTATTGGTTTCCAGGATGCTGACATGATCGGGCGTCCAAAAGTAAATTAACAAATGATTGTTACTGACATGACAATACCGAAGCATGATGTGTACCCTGGCCGACAGAGTTCACAATGAAATATACATATATTTTAGAGAGAAAAGACATCCAGGTAAAGAAACCAATAATTGCAAGCCAGTACAAGAAAAAGCAGACACTATCAAGTACAAAGATCGTATGGTAATCAGAAAAATTACAAAACTTAAGCAAATTAAGGCGCAGAACATGAAAAAAAACATACAAAAAGACGGGCTTTTAGAAGATGGGTCATCCAAATTATCAATATAATATAAAATAAATTCTGAAAGTTACTCAAGTAAATACAGTATTTAGGTATTGAAGTTATAACATCAGGTTATGTAGTAAGAGTAAGGTCCATAGGAGTACCACAAAAGCATCATACAAGAGGACCAGACAAACAACTGAAGTTGTAATGCAAGCCACAAGAGAGAATGAGTAGTGCTAAAGAATAGAATGAGAACATTTCAATACAAACAATGAAACAATATCTTACGTGTAACAACGTTACATTTTCGCTAGTACGCTGTACTGAACAAGAAACTGTTGTTTTTTTGAAAAGGTCAAAACTCTCTGATTTTGAAATCCAGAAAATAAAAACTAGGATACATTTCAATGTACCCATACTTATTCTCATGACTGTATTTAGAACGACATCAAATCTACAGATAGCTAACATGATGCACAATCGTATATGGCACATCCGTAATCTATCATTGCAACCTACGCAGTTACTTTGATGTTTCTGCACATGAAACAGTGTTATTAAGAAGATAGCTTAGGATTTAAAGTATAAATTTGACAACGCATAAATAATAATAATTTTGCACTTCAAGACTGATAAAAATAGAATCTAGTTATCTTTTCAAGATTAAATGTGATCTAAAGCTTTTCATAAATACGGAGATTAATTATATTAAAATGATTTTGGAGCCTCTCCATAGCGTTAATGTTCATGCCGCCACGATTAGTCATGCTTTATCTGATTACTTACATCTTTACAATAGCCTTGCAATAATGGTAATTTTTATTGCAAAGGGCTCCACCATACGGTTGTCATGTTCATATCACACCACTCTTCCTTACATGGCTTCCATAATTCATCCTGTGTACAAGGAATATGATCTCTTAGCACCCATTTCAAAGTTCCAATTGAAAAAATATCCTTAACTAACTATACATGGGGACATAAATATAAATTTTTGAACGAAATAACATGAAAGTTTGTTTCATTCCCCAGCTGTTTAAGGTATGCAATGGTCGAATTAATATATCGTAAAAGCAGCTTTTGTACACATGAGTTATGTTGCTTTTCTCGAATGATATCCTTCTTGATTACATTATGTAATTTTACCTAAGACAAATAAATAATGCTTGCTGCGGACCTTTATGCTCGTGAATTCTTACTTGCTAGAAAACAAAACATTTTTTTGCTATAACTGGAGTATGACTTGTTTCAGGTTTCTTTCTGAATGGTTCGTTGAGATATATGTAAAAAAGAGTTTAACCAAAAGGATATTACATTTCTGTGGAGAAAAGTGATTGAGAATTCCATTGTCAGTTACGTTTGAAGAAATACTTAAGAAAACTAAACATCGATCGGAACAGTAACGCGGGTAGTGAGGTTTAACTTTTATATCATTGAGGTGTTGTGTAATATTATGAGCAACACTATTGTTGATCACAATGATTGCACTTTTGCAAATGGCTCAATGCAAAGATGTAACCAGGTGCACTGATTACATATGCTGAGAGTCCCCGCTGGTACAACGGTAAATATAGGGATTTACAACGCTAAAGTCAGCAGTTCGATTTCCCTCGGTGGATTCAGCAGGTAGCTCGATTTGGCTTTGCTATAAGAAAAAAAAACAAACACACACACATGCTGAGATGAATGGCACTAAAATATCAAAACATGATTTTTTTACTCCTTATACCAATGCCTCATGTCCCAAGATAAGGGCAATTATGATCTCCAAACAGAAATAATGTGACGAAGTAGATACAGAGCACAAGAACTTTGACATTTTTCCGGCACACTTAGACTTGTATCCAGACCTCATAAAATAGTCTAGTGAATTGACCTTTAAGTAATTCGTAACGTTAAAGTAATTTATGCTTTGAAGCTTAAAAGGCCCGTTGAAAGGCAGTAACAGCTAATAAAACTACCTATATGAAATTACTGAACATGGAGTACAGTCAATAATACCAATAAAAATAAGTAGCAAGATCTTCCAGAACTATTATGAGCAGGATAAAAATCCTGCTTAGAAAATAAGACACGCAGTTTATTATGGAAAGCTAAAATTAAAGCCTAAGTAATAAATAAAACGAATCCAAGAAACAAAATACAATCAAGATAAAGAATTGAAAAGTTAGTTTTTACCAAAGAAAAATTTAGCAAACCAGGTAACCCTTAACAAATTTAAGAATTATACGCATATCAAATAATCATGTCAAATATTATTTTGTTTCAGGGAAAGAAATCATAGTTACAATGAATTGCTCTATTACTTTCATATGTATTCAGAAACTTCTTATTGCTAAATAATGAAAGGCATTATTGTTTTTATTATTTTTTGGGGCAGTAAGGAGTGAATCCTAACTTATTAATGCACATCAGGAGATACTTTTGTAGATCATCGTCCAGAATATATAAGAAAAAAATTTCTGAATGGAATTGTTATGAATAATGAAAACGAGAATAATTTTACTAACTTTTCAGATAAAATAGGAAAGTACAGACGTGCCACCTAGTGAAGAAGACATAGGATGAATAGAGATACACTGCTGGCCAAAATCTTAAGGCCAATGAACATAAAGAAAAAATATGCATTTTGCGTTTTCAGACTCAACTTTATTTGAATAGAGCTTCGAAAGATGAAAATAAGAAAAGGGAAAAAAAAATTAGCATTTAATAGGGAAAATGTGAACACTATGAAATTAGCCTAAATACTAGCTGGTCAAAAGATTAAGCCCATACCAAAAAGAAGTCCTAAACAGGGTAGTAAATGCCCAACAAGAGGTCTCAGTAGTGAGCTGCACAGGCGACATTGCGAATAACTTCAACCATTCGCTTTGGCATGGTCGATATAAGCGTTTGCAGAAAGTTGGTTGGAATGTTATTCCAAGTGGTGAATATGGCTTCACAAAGGTCATGCACTGTTTGTAATTGACGTCCATTTTTGTACACTTCCCTTGCCATCCACCCTCAAACATTTTCAATGGGGTTCAGTTCGGGCGAACATGCTGGATGGTCCATATGAATCACGTTATTCGCCATGAAAAAGTCCTTTGTCCTGCTGGCATTGTGGATTGCAGCGTTGTCCTGCTGAAAGATCCAGTCATTCCCACACAAGGGAGGGCCTTCAGTCGCTGTTTGACGCCCCTGTATAACCTAAAGCTCCTTTGGTTCATTATTCCATGGAAGGAGAAAGCACCCCAGATTATGATGAAACCTCCTCCACTGTGTTGTGTAGAAAATGTCTCCGGTAAGATATCCTTATCGTGTCAGTAACGTTGGAAGCCATCTGGACCATCCAGGTTAAATTTTTTACTCATCAGAGAGCAAAACCTTCTTCTACTTTTTTACGTCCCATGTTTGGTGTCAGCACAGTTTAACCGAGCTGTTTCGTGGGTGTGGAAGGAGGCGTGGCCTTTGAAGACGTTTACTGTTTTTAAAACCTTTCTCTCGTAAATGCCGTCTTATTGTTCTTGAGCTGCATTATGCGTCCATAAGGGCCTTAATCTGGTTCGACGATCGGCTAGTGTCTTGCCAGACAATTCGTCGAATTCTCCTTCTCAACGCCGGCGAAAGTTTCTTGAGCCGACCCCTTGAAATTCTCGTTCCGTATCCCTCAGGGTCTTTTAAGAATTTTGCAACAGCAGTTTTACTACGCCCAATCTCACCAACGATGGCACGTTGAGAGTGACCTTGCTTTTGCAGCTCGATAATTTTGCCACAACTCTGTCAACTTTTTAGCCTTTGTCATTTTTTATCCAATGTAATGCAGGAGATGTCAGTGGGAGATGTTGACAACGCTAATGCATGAGCACAAATGACTAAATTTCGTTATGTGTTTACCGATAAACGCTTCGTTTCAGTATGGTCTTAAGCTTTTGACCAGCTAGTATTTAGGCTGATTTCATAGTGTTCACATTTTCCCTATTAAATGCTAAAAGTTTTTTTTTATTTTCCCTTTTCTTATTTACATCTTTCGAAGCTCTACTCAAATAAGTGGTTGAGTCTAACAATGCAAAATGCATATTTTTTCTTTATGTATGAGAAAAACATACACAGAACAATCAGGAGGAATACGTGCTTAACTCTTTGTTTTTAGTAACAATTTACAAAACAACAACAATAATGGCAGATGGTTTGAAGAGTTTCACCAAACCGTAGTTAAACAGAAATCAAATTCTACTAAATTGGTTAAAACAGAAGTCAATAATATAGGAAATAGATATAGAGAGAGACGTAAAGGACAGAAATGCAATAACAGTATTGATAGCCAATTCCTTATCAAGGATATTTGTATGTATTGAAATGCGTACATGATGATAATGAAGTAATAATATTCTAGTAGCTACGTAAATACTTCCATGTATTTCTTTAAAGGTATTATTATTGTTTGTAATATTAGTTGTTAAATATTATTGTATGGATGTACACACCAAGGGACAGTTTTGAAATTATATTTCCGTGCACAGGAAATAATGTAAAAGTCTTAACCTTCTTTAAAACGAGAAAGAAAAGGGTATACCCCTCCCACACACACCTGAGATATGCATAAATATGGTCAAATAGATAACCCTGAATAATGTCTTCTGCATACTCGAATGCTATAAGCTACATGCTGCGTTTACCATAGTTGTTAGAAGGAAACTTAAAAAATACATTCGTCCACCATTCGGAATTGTTTTTTTCCTTATTATCTGTTTTTGTTCCTTGTTTTCAAACATAGAAAGTGTAAGATTTACTTTCATGTATTGCCACACTTGCTTGTATTCTTAGAGTTGATGCTTCACGTCTTTTCTTCTACTTAAACCAGCATTAAAAATAGATCTGGTGAAAACTGCTTTACGATATAGTTTCATACTTGACTGTTTTTCCAATATGATTTATGCATTCTTACTATCTTGGTTATTAGCATTCTTTATATCAACTTAATCCTCTTTGTGTGAATCTTGAATAACATAATTTGGAAGATAGATGGAATTTGTTTCTGAGCTTTCTTGTGTTTCATGTCAGTCATGTGCGAAATTCATTGCAGATATGTCTTTTTTTTTCTTTCTCGTTGACTGAACGAATCATGACACAAATCCAATTTTTTAAAAGAAAAAGCTGACATGAAATGAGCAAACACAAAAGAGACAAGTGATCATCAAAGAGGCTTAACGTATATAGGCGAAAACGTTATTTCTAAATATTGTTACAATGTTAGTTTTTAAGAGTATTTCTGTCATCTTGAGCAATAAAACTGAAAACAGGATGTGACCTAGTGATTATTTAATGGGAAATGTGTATACTTTTTTGTGTAATTGCTTAAAAAATATTAGTTTGCCCATTGAAAACTCTCCCTGACATTTTCTCTCATTTAGGTATACAAGAACAAAAATTTTAATATGTAAAAGGTTCCTGGTGGGTTAGCTGTAATTTACAGATTTACAACACTAAAATTTGAGGTTCGATTTCCGCGGTGAACAAAATGCATATGACTTATTGTCAAGCTTTGCACTAATAAAACTAGAAGAGTGTCTGTGTTTTCTTACAGCAAAGCCACATCGGACTATCTGATGAGTCCACCGAAAGGAATCGAACTCCTGATTTTAGCGTTGTAAATCCCTAGACTTACCGCTGTACTAGCGGGGGGCTAAAACTAAAAGAACACGGAAAGCGCAATACAATGTTAGCAATACAACATTTTTCATATATTTTTAAGTTCTACTGTGGAATTATTTTTTAAGTGAGATTATTCCATAATATATTACATAACGCAATAAAAATAATATTGCAAACAGTTCCAATAGCTCTGTACCTACGATGTTTGTTAGTTGTTTAGTATGTAAGAAAATTTAGTATTCATAAATTTATCAAATTTTTTTCCCAAAACTAAATCACATATATTTTGCTTTTAGATTATAAGTTTTCTGTGAGAAAGCTAAACAGGAAAAAAATATTTGATTCGATTACATGATTCTGTGAGAGTAATTGAAAAAAAATCAGTTATTGGATAAGTGTGTATTTTTGTTATAAGAAAGCCACATAAGGCTATCTTTTGTAAATTAGTTTTAAATTTTAATAATGTGAATAGCTTACTTCAATGAGCTAAATTTATGAGAAATTAAAACGTGGATTCTACTATACCGATAACAAAATATTTTATGCAATATTTAAGTTTTTTATAGTTCTTTGTACTAAAACATGCAGGATCAGAAATTAGACAATCCACGACATGATAAACTCAGCGATTTAGGTAAGTGGACCTTCTTTTTTGAAAGATGAATTCGAAAGCGGATAAAAATTATAAAATGTGAACTTAATCAGGGTTATCTTCATATGTAAATCTATCAGATCACCATGTCCCACCAGAGATTTATCTTGGTTCTCATAGGAAGTTTTACAGGTGTGAGTTAGATCTCTGATTTATAAAGAAAAAGAAAGAATAGGACGTAAAAAGAGAATTTTATAAAACAATAATTAGCAAGGGAGAGAAAGAACCGGAGAATGAGGTTTAAAAAGAAAATTTTTAACTAATGTGGAAAGCTAGTTTGACTGCAGTTAGCGTAATATAATTAAATGGTAAAAAGATTAGAAAGACGTTATTAGTTTCAATTAAATAAAAATAACAAAATACAAAAAATATGAAAAATAGTAAAACACCATAGAAAATTAATCGAAATAAATGTATTGATGAAAAATTAAAAAGTATTAAGTAGCATTAGGAATATAATTAAAACAAATTAACATGGATTTAATGTGACAGAGAATTTAAATATAACTAATAATCGATTCCGAAAAGAAGTTAAATTTACAAGCACGAACAATGTCCAAAATAATAATTTAATAGGTTATTTTTGCATTTTTCTGCCTGTTATATTTCTAAGTTTAGTTTTGATATCCTAACAAATCCATGTCATTCGTGAAGATTAGTCAGGATGGTTGAAATCTTGAGTAACAATCTTGGTGTTAATATTAATCTAATCAAATATAATCACTTTAATATGATGAAATGTGCGACAAAAAAAAAGGATTCAGCGTGCAAGAAGAAATTAAAAAAATTGATGGCTAAACTGGTGACTACACTTATAACTTGGATTATAATTTTACAGAAAATATTCGTTCATTAGTTTGCCTGGTCGCATTGATTTCAACATTAAGCATAATGGTTGGTAAACTAGAGAAGAAAGTGTTTTTAAATATATAATCAAATATAATTTCTATTGTTTCCACGTGCCATTTTAAACTCAGAAACAATCATTTAATACACACGTTTCCTACAATTCTAATTTTTTTTCCCGACATTGTTATTGTCTGTATCAGGCACACAACTGCACAAAGGGTTATCTGTACTATACATGCAATGGGCGTCGAAACCTGGTTTCTAGCGATATAAATCCGCAGACATACCGCTGTTTCACTCGGGGGCTTTTCTTTAAACACCATAACAATATCAAAGATATTTCAGCTCATTCTATAGTTTGTGACGCTTCTTCAAAGAATGAAGTTGATGTTTTTCCCGATAAATACTGTCAAAATCAACTTAAAATTTGAGTAATATTAATTCATTACTGGCTAGGAGAGCCAGGTGGTTGAGGCGCTTGATCCTAATTTAGCAGTATAAGACTAGAGGAAGGCCAACTAGTCATTACCACCCACCACCAACACTTAGACTACTCTTTCACCAACGAATAGTGGGATTAACCGTAAATTTATAACACCCCACGGCTGAAAGGGCGAGCATGTTTGATATGACAAGAATTTGATCCTGCGAACGTCTGATTATGAGTCGAGTGCCCTAACTACCTGACCATGCTGGCCTGTATGACAATGCACCAGACCCATAATGTATTGGTTTAACGTGTTGCCGAACAAGACAGTGATAATTAGGCCGCAGATTGATGTCCAAGTGACAAATATAGTAATTATTTGTAAACAGGACAACCAATTTATCTCAAATTAAAAAGACCGAATATTTTCGGTAATGTGTGATTAATAGAGCTATTCTTTACGTTTATTCATTGCAAGAGGATTTCTCCTAATCATCCTAATCAGGATAATTTATGTGTTAAAACGATTTAAAAACTTCCTGGAGCTTTCATTTGTACTCTTCCACCACTCTTACTTTCTTTTACATACACTATTTAACTCTATTTAACTGAAAAAAGGCTGGCGTTTTTTCTCGATCATGTGCGCACACTTTCTCAATTAAACAGGTTTGCTTCAGCCATATCATGTGCTTTACTTGCGTGTACTCGCAATAATCAGGTATATGATGACTTTACAAATTTGTTTGTTACCGGTAAATTTTTATTTACGTTGTGTTGCAACGAGAAGAGAATAAATATATTATTCGTTAAATGGAAATATAGTACAGTCAGAATACGCTGAAACGACATCTGACCATACAGATGAAATCAAGACATCAAGAGGTAGGGAATTTTGTTTTGGAAATTTGAAATATCGTACAATGCAGATGCAAGAAGCAAGAGTATTGTATCGGTTTTGCCTTGATTAAAATAGCTTTAGGAATCTTTATCGTACATTGTTATTTTTTCATTAAAGTTAATCAAAATATTTAGTTAAGTAAAGAAATCATTTTGAATTTTTTATTAAAAAATCACGATTAATATGATTGATTCAATTAAAACAACTCATAAAATTTAAACCCATTTTCATCAAAGCCAGCCCTGATACCTTGCTATTTTCTAATTTACTTGGCCATAATATGTTGATAGAACGTATTGAGTCGATACCTTATGGCCCCCTAGTGGCACAGTGGTATATCTGCGGACTTACACCGCTAAAAACCGGGTTTGGATACCCGTTTTGGGCAGAAAACATATAGTCCATTGTGTAGCTTCGTGCTCTGATAGCGACCACGTACAAGTCCATATTACACTGGTATAATTTGTAATCGAAATTTCGGCTACCTGTTGAACTGTATTAATTTTGGCTTTGATACTATGACCCCGATGGCTGATGAAGCTGTACGTTATTACCCAGATGGCTTGTCACACACGTGCACATGGATTTCTTAAGACATCGAAACTGGGTTTACAAGAAGCCTGAAGGATTATCACTTTGACTACTGCGTATGCTTGTAGAATTAATCTTGAGTTCGGAATCAGTGACATTTGACCTTTAAAATCTCTGTCACATAAAAGTCGGGTTAATTATTTCTATTTCATTTCTAGTTTCTTTGATACTTTGTCATGTTTACGTTATTCTTTTTATTTTGATTAACTCTCTATCACGTTTTTACCAGTAGTAATATGTTTTATATTATTGTTTTGTCTTAGTTGATATTCTGTTTTTATCTTAGTTTCGTTATTATATTTAAATTTTTGTCTTTAAATCATTTCTCTACTTCTGTTGCTCTCCTCGACCAGTTACGTTCCGGTTGTTGTACATTTCACTAATCGCTCTGAGATAACGTCGAGTGTGATTCAAAAGTCTTTTTTTTCTGGATCAATTATAAGATCCTCACAATAGCACAGCAGGTATATCTGTCTTTTGATATTTTTATCAATAAATATCTCATAATAACAGCAGCTTCAGTGGAAGACAACTGTTGTCTTCTACCAAAAAATAATTGTAATGGTTATATATGAAAAACCAATGGCCACGATAACACGTTTTAGAGAAGAAAAATATTTTAAACGTTAATACAAATGAAAAGAAAATATACAAAAATACACTATAATTATGTTTACTCATAGTAAATATAGTTTTAATTTACAGCTAAAAAGAATGAAGAAACGAGACAGTTGTTTATTTCAAGAAAAATTAAGTAAAAGTTAACATAAATATTTTTAAGACTTTATTAAGATTTTATGTTTAGAAAGTTTTGCGGAAGAAAATCGATCTGGTTTTCAGAATATGCTACAGATGACGTGTCCTGGACATCTGCTGAAATCGACGTCGTGTAAGTGGTAAAAACTTCAAGAACTGAAAATGATAAACTTTCATCCAATGATACTCACGCAAAAGTTTGATTTGCGACTGGAATACCAGTGAATTGGGCACGTACAAGTGACACAGAACCTTCTCATATATTCCTTTTTCAAATCACAAACCCATAAAATACAAACAATTTAGATGTTAATCACCATCGCTTCGTATGCTTAGCAGAGGGATTCTAGTTTATGTACTACAGATCTTGTGGTATTCTCACATCGCACTACGAATGCCTCACGCTTTCAAATGTATTCTTTACCTTTCTCCCATCAGGCAATCTCACCAATTCTACCAACAAGGGTCTAATACTACCTTATACTAGTCTAGTCTCCCGTATCAAATGACTTCATTAAATAGGTTTACTCTGCCGTTCTGCTGACAGTTCATCATCATGCATCACAGCACCCTTCCTAACTGACGAACCTGTCTGCCTCTCCGCTTGGGTAAGTGGCTCATCTCGTTTAGAATGGCGGCACGTGAACTTCTTGTCTGCTCGCTACATTTCCCGCGAGAACTCGCAAAGTTTTCACAACTAAAGCGAAGACTAGCGTAAAGTATGATACTTAAATTTAATTCACTCTATCTCGTCTACCACACATTAATTCCCATAATTAAATTAGAAACACATAAAATAGAATGAAAAAAATATTGTTTTTTTTCAAAATTTCGACAAAGCACAAAAGACTGAAAAGTTAGAGTCTGTCTAATGGAGCATTTCACAACTTATTGATTATAATAACTTCTTATCAAAAAAAAAAAAACTTCTGAATGTATAAGTAATTAAATTTATAAATGTGTATTTCACAGGTATGATCCAATGAAATAAAAAAGTAAATGAGATCCGTATCGGGAATGCAAAACAGCTTAATAAAAACATCATTTTAAATTTTCTTTTCAACAGAATAGCACAACTATTTGATGAGCTTGTTTGTTTTGGAATTTCGCGCAAAGCTACTCGAGGGCTATCTGTGCTAGCCGTCCCTAATTTAGCAGTGTAAGACTAGAGGGAAGGTAGCTAGTTATCACCACCCACCGCAAACTCTTGGGCTACTCTTTTACAAACGAATAGTGGGATTGACCGTCACATTATAACGCCCCACGGCTGGGAGGGCGAGCATGTTTGGCGCGCCCGAGATGCGAACCCGCGACCTTCAGATTACGAGTCGCACGCTTTAACATGCTTGGCCTTGCCGTGCATTTGATGAGCTAGAGAAAGTAATATAACATCTCCGAACGTAACTTAAGTTTTTAGTTATAGTATACCTACTGTGGACAAAAATAAGCACCAAATACTAGCTTAGAGTATATTTTTGTAATATATTTTATTATGATTTATCAAACTTAGCAAATATGAAAATTCCCAAAAAAGTGATAATATCATTTGTAAATGTCAAAGGTTAAAATTACAAGCATTTTTCCTACCATTATATGTTTGTTTTTTGAATTTTGCGTAAAGCTACACGAGAACTATTTGCGCTAGCCGTCCCTAATTTAGCAGTGTAATACTAGAGGGAAGGCAGCTTCATCACCACCCACCGCCAACTCTTGGACTACTCCTTTACCAACGAACAGTGGGATTGACCGTTACATATAACAACCCTAAGGGCGAGCATGTTTGGTGTGACGGGGATTCGAAGCCGCGACCCTCGGATAACGAGTCGATTGACTTAATCATCTGGCCATGCCAAGCCACTATTATATGTTAGAGGATTACAGAGGGCATGGCTAAACTTTGGATTATGGATGTCCTTGCTCTTAAAAACTATATCATTTCGGAATAGAAATATATATATTCGTAGCCTCATTAGCGTTTTTTTGCGGGAAATTAAAATATTAGCCATTAATTTAATCAAATGGTGTATTTTTAGTTAAACTACTAATACAATTTTTTGTTTTTTACATACATAGCTTGGATTGGGGAACAGAATCCACGCGATTCACATCTGACTATTGTAGTTATAAGCTATATATTAACCTTTACTAGCTGAGATATACTGGTGGTAAGGAATTTATCCATATACCTATTTATGCGCCTCCGATAGTATTTTATAGTTTTAAGGGTATATGCGAAAGAAAACAATAGGCTAAATGTGTATACTTTATTTGTGATAAAAATTGTATTTTAGAACCGAAGAAGTTTACAATGGCTAAGTAAATATTATAAACAAAAAATGCTACAAAAAAAACAAATCGAACACAAAATAACAAAAAAATGTTTTTGTCATTACTCCTGTACATGCTATTGTTACATCTCATGCACTCATGTGTTATTAGTTTTTGAACAAATTTACATCGTTATTTGAAAGTGTTAACTCGACGAAGATTATATGATTTTACATTCCTAAAAAGAACAAAAATAGTACTTACTTGTTAAACGTTTGTTCACATGTTTGTTATCAATAAGTTAGGAATTTATGTCAAAGAGTTCTACTAATCTCAAAGAAAAAAGTGTAAAAATATAGTTTAAGAACAAGTACCTTGAAACCGAAATAATTATACTAGTTTGAAAAACATTGTCTCACGTTCTTTATGAAACACTATTAATGTTTTATGGTCAGAAAAAATGTTTGCATGATATATGAACTTTTGAACAATTCAATGACGGGAAAACTGTCATACGTACGTTTCTTTAAAATATTTTGATGGTGACTTCATACGGCCCGCTATGGCCAGGTGGTTAAGGTACTCATCTCGTAATCCAAGGGTTGCGGTTTCGAATCCCCGTTACACCAAACATGCTCGCTCTTTCAACCGTGTGGACGTTATAATGTGACGGTTAATCCCACTTTTCGTTGGTAAATGAGTAGCCCAACAGTTGGCGGTAGGTTGTGATGACTAACTGCTTTCCCTCTGGTCTTACATTGCTAAATTAGAGATGGCTAGCACAGATAACCCTCGTGTAGCTTTGCGCGAAATTCCAAATAAACCAAATCTCTACTTTGTAATCGAACGAGAGACCTTCTTATGTAAATGTTTAACGGAATAACTTACTCATAGAGAATAGTTCTTTAAACAACCTAATTGTGTCTATGAAGTTATTTTGAGCAACGTAATTGTGTCTATGAAGTTATTTTGAACAACGTAATTGTGTCTATGAAGTTATTTTGAACAACCTAATTGTCTCTATAAAGTTATTTTGAACAACCTAATTGTCTCTATAAAGTTATTTTGAACAACCTAATTGTCTCTATAAAGTTATTTTGAACAACCTACAAAACTTCATAGAGCTGAAAACAATTCTAATTGCTCTATAAAAATCGTTATAGAGAAGTTATGTTTTTATACAGTCTAGATGTTTAGATTTGTTGAGTATAATTTAGTAGCAATTCTATGATGTTTGTTAGACCTGGAATGCTTATGATTATTTTGTTCTTAGTTTCCAGACTGTTAGCCTTGAAGTAAGTGTTTGTCAGTGTGTTTATGTGGAATAAACGGGTATGATTTTATAGTTTCCATAAGCATGGTGTTTATTGTATTTTGTAAATACACATTAGTCGCATAAGAAAAAAGTACCAGGGTCTTGGTCGAATATATAATTTATCATTTTTTTAAGAACCACACGTGTCATATGTAATCATAGTGAAAGAAATGGTTCCATCTGTTGCTTATAGCAGTGGAAACCTGCAAGATTGTAGATTATATTCTACTGGGAAAGTGATCAATATTTTTTATCATTTGTTTCCATAGTTTTGATTAATATTAATGCGCTATCATGAGCCACTATAATGGTTCATTATATGGATAACACAGAAATTTGCTCAAAACTCTAATGTAACAGCACCCCCCTCGGTGGTACATCAGTATGTTCGCGGACTTACAACACTAACAAATCAGTTTTCGATACCCGATGTGGCGACAGCACAGAGAGCTCATTGTGTAGCCTTTTGCAAATTAATGTAACGCTCAAAACAAACAAACAAATTCTTAATTCATTTGTTGTATAGTGCCCCTGCAAAGAACCGCCTAAATCTCAAACCTCTTGGAAGGAAATTAGCGGTTTGTGTTGTGAACTGAACAGAAGTTTTTGATAATTAGGTTTCATATTGCAGCTGCAAACAACCACTAATGCAGTAAAACCTTGGCAAATTTCCTCTAAAACGTCGCCGACAAGGTTTACAGGGAGGAATATCGGCTCACCTGGGAGTGCCCAGCCACAGTAACAATCAAATTTGGGGAAATTTTACACCAAAAACAGGAGATAATTCAAAAGAGGTAAAACAGAAAAGAAAAACTTACGTAAGAGCACTGGCTGACACAAAATGAAAAAGAGAAAGTCATAGTCAACGCTACCGTCGAAACCGAAACAAACAAGTAATGCCAAAGCCGGACCTACTACACTACTGGAAGAAAGTAAATCTAGTATAGGTGGCCAAGACAGTAATGACTGCAAACAACTTGCAAAATTTGTAAATCACCAAATTAAAATAACCTTAGTGTCGTCAACTGTCGATGAACAAGATTCACTAGATAAATTGTCTTTAGTAGGTAATAATGATAAAAACGCCAAAGCTATCCTGGTTATGGAAACAAACGAAAAAACAATAAACAAATGTGAAAAACATGTACAAACAACAACTCGAGAATAAAACAGAAGATGACACAAACAACGTGCAAGCAGGTAAAACAGCAACGTCACCATCAAAATATCCTATAATAATACAAGGAGTACCAGGCACATACAACAAACCACAACTAGTTAAAGAAATAAAAAGGTGCAAGCCAAATATATTTATAATGAGCATTAAGCGTCTACCTAGAGCCGGAGTTCTTGTTCGAGGAGAGGAACCTGTTGATCTAAACGGACTACTTAAAGAATGACCTGCTGACGTATTCAAAACAGGATATATTACAACACATCTCCCAGGATCAAGGTAACAACCTAGATCCTTTGTGATCAGGGTAGTGTAGTACTCCATAGACACAGACGACTTAAAGGAAGAACTGACGCAACAAGCTCACTAAAGTAAATAGAATTATATCAAACATAACACAAAAACCAACAAATTATATCCAATATGACACAAAAACAACTCATTATATTCAATATAACACAAAATCCAACAAATCTTGTAAAAGTATAAACAGATAACACACAAGACATAATAAAATTAATTAACAATAGGATAACCATGTGGCACCAACGTTACACAGTAGAACAGACTAAAACACTCTCCACTTTTGTAGCCAAATGCTACAACATATTGCCAAAGGTTTGGTTATGTCTGGGATGCTTGTTAGGCAACCCCACGATGTGTAGGATGTGGAGAGAACCGATACACTTCACAATACAAAAAGGAATACCCGAAACCGAAACTATGCAACTGCGGTCAAAGACACACGTCTAATTATAAAAAATGTAAAAAGTATAGATCAATTAAAACACGTGTATATGAGATAAAAAACTAATACAGGAAAATAAACTAAAAAATACAAATTTCTATCAACACAACAGCCAGAAAAAAACAATATACTCCACAGCAATGAAGAATGCAATAATACATGAAAAAGATGAACAAACAAAAAATAATCGAAGAATAAAATCCCATAACAACAACCGAAAAACCAAAACAATACAAACAAATGAAGAAATAAAGAAAAACACTCCAATGGATGCTCTAACAAATATACTCAAAGCCAAGTAACATAAACAATAGCATAGAAATACCAGTGAAGATAATAAAAAGATACAAACATATCTACCACTAATCATTACATCGACTACGAACTCACTTCAAAATATAAATAAATACACTGTAGCATATGTCAATATCCAGGGTGCACTTGCTTCCAAGAAAAACGAGATTGAAGATATAACCAGAACTGTTAAATCACATATATTTGTAATTAGCGAAGCATGTTTATATGTAAGTCATAGATACAAAATAAAAGGATACTCAACAATTAGTAAAGATAAAGACCGAACAAGTAAGAATGGGTTCAAGAGAAACATAACAATGCTCTACAAATCGAAAGTGACTGTAAGAAAAGCTCAAAACACTTCCTTTAACGAATATTTTACTTTAGACGCACGAACTGAAAATAACATCCACGTTACAGTAGCAAGAATACACTGATCGCCAAACAAAATGCTATATACAATTCTTTTGAACTTCATATATAATCATAACCATAATGCAATAACAAGCAGAGATCTAAACAGCAAGCATCTTATCTTTAATTGTACATAAAGTAATTCAAATGACAGAATTTTGTATAAGTGCTTGACAGATAACAACATGGTCCTACCAAATGATGCTTCCGACTCCAGTAAAATATTAGACTTATGTCTGTGTTCGTACAATAGGAGTCGAAAAGTTTCAAACTTTCAAGCAGGTCAAGACATTGAATAGCGACCACTTACAAGTCTGGTGTATCTTCACCCACACAAATAAAAAAAATAAAAATAAAATTTCAACTATAAAACGGTAAACTGAACCTAATACCAAAATGTTTTAGATAAAATTCTACTGATAGAAATGAGTAACTACGCCGCGGACGCATCCAATTTAGATGCTTATTTGCATACAGTCTCTGAGTGCATACAAATTGCAGCAAATAACACCATACCCAAACTAAAAAAATCAATAACAACATAAACATGGTAATCTCGTAGAGAAATAATAGAAATTATAAAAAGACAGAAGAAAATTACGAAAATAATTCATACAAAATAGAAATTCAGCACTAAAAACACAAATAAAAGCTCTATGAAATAAAATAAGAAATGAAGTACCACAATAAAAACGAGACAGTTGGGACAGTTTTTGTTCACAACTCAATCACAAAACCGATCCAAAACTATTGTGGATACACCTAAAACGATTTACCAATAGTTTCCTCTCAAACAATGATTATCCGCCGCTAGAAATTCACAACTAAACAGCATACACTAACTCTGAAAAGGCAGAGGTCTTCAAAGAACACCTGCAAAAACACGTTTAAAACACACCAGGAACCTGACACGAATAGATATTTTTACAATAAAGCCAATAACTTTATAGAACTTAACAAAACAATGTATGCACTGAAATTTCCAGTCAACACGCAAAACATATCAACAAAGTTAGATGAAACAAAAAAAATCAAATTACATACCAGCTCACTAAAACTATCACAGAAATGGAAGTTATACTACCAATAAAAGGTACAAAAACAAGGCACCAGGGGAAGATGACATTTAAGTCATTCTTCTCAAAAAAGGCACTTAAAGGTATATATGAACACTCACCAGCACTACTTAATCTATCACTCAGTTCTGGATAAATCCCGGTCTCTTGGAAGCAAGAAATAGTCTTCATGTTCCATAAAGAAGAAAAGTCAGTAAATAAAACAAATAACTACCGCCTGATCAGCCTGACCTGCTGTATAGGAGAAATAATTAGCTATAGGCTCTAAAGTTACCTAGAAATAGCTTCAAAATTACCAGAAATTCAAAATGGATTTAGAAAATTTATACAAACCACAGATCACTTAGTAAGATTAACAGAAACAATTTCAGTTAGTATTGATAAAAAGTAATACACTGACGCCTGCTTTTCGATATCGAGAAAGCTTTCGACTCAGTGTGTCATAACGGATTAATATACCGAATGACAGAAATGGAACTACCCCAGAGAATTATCCAACATGCTGGCTTCCCAACGTTCTGGAAAATAGAAGCTGCAAAATAAATGTAAGGGAAGCCTTATCGGAGCCATTTACACCAGAGGCTGTCGTCCCTCAAAGAGGGATAGTTCGCCCTATTTTATACATTATGTATGTGAGCAATACGCCATTAAAATACCCAAATTACGGGTACGCGACTCACTTCGCGGACGATGTAGATAGCCGGAAGAGTTCCCCAATCCCATTCATAGCCGCGACAAATCTACAACCATTATTATCTAATTTTGAAGAATACCGCTAAAAATACCAAATATAAATAAATGTGCCTGAAAATCAAGTAATATAATTCACAAGACGAACCAAGCATAAAAAAGAGTACCCTAAACTGTATATGAATGGAACACTTCTACAGACCACTACTTTGGCAAAATTCCTAGGTTTAATCTATGATACCAAGCTCACGTGGGTTAAACATACAAATAATATACTCACCAGAACTTGGAAACGCGTAAACTATGCAAGAAGTCTGAACAGTAAAAACCAAAGAACTTCTCCAGACAATATAATTAAAATTTATAAAACATACATAAGACCTATCAAAGAATACACATGCCAAGCTTGGATAAATATAGCACCTAAAGACATAAACACAGCACAGACAACACAAAACTAAATTATTACTACAGCATACAAAATCCCTGGCAGCACCTCATCAAAATTCATACACAAATACACAAATATTGAAACCATTGTCGATAGACTTTTGCATAATTATTCAATTTACTTTCAGAAAAATTGGCAATAAT
This sequence comes from Tachypleus tridentatus, assembly GCF_004210375.1. NCBI lineage: Eukaryota > Metazoa > Arthropoda > Merostomata > Xiphosura > Limulidae > Tachypleus > Tachypleus tridentatus. The sequence continues at coordinate 56,174,957 of NC_134825.1, forward strand.
CATTTATTATGTGAGCTTGATCGCTACTACATACACGATGAAAATAGACCTAAGTACCTCTTTCTTGTTAATATATATTTTAAGAATAAGTAAGTCATAAGGCCATCGATTACTAGACTTTAAAGCTTTTAAGTAGTTTAACGTTGATATTTTAGCATCCAAGAAAGATGTTATTCCACTGAAACTTATAATTAAGTACTAATACACACGTAGACATTCGCCCTGAAAAGGGTTGTAGCAAGTGCTATTTACACCGACCTACACGTAGATTCACCACCATCATTCTACAGCAGTTAATTTAATAACACTGACATGAGGAAGTGGTCCAAGGGAACCTATCCTCCCTGATCTGTAACACCAAAAACCCGATAAAATTATTATTTTGACTTCACTAAAATAAATAAATACTGGAGTATTGGACTCAAAATAGGGATTTGTAACTTGGTAAAATGATGTAGAAACTATTTCTAGCTTAGTTTATTTGCTGGTTTTTTTTTTATAGAGAAAATATAATCTTTGGCTTTTGATTCAATTTGTTTCTGTGCATTTTTAACTAACCCTATATCCCCTCTTAAATTAACAATATTTATTAATCTTGTGTGTAGTAGCATTTTAGAATTATTTTGTTACCAAGAGAAAAATACTGTTACGTATGATAGAAACTTAAAATTATTATCATTTTTTTGTAATAAATCAAGAAAATTTAATTTATAGAATGTTTTCGAAACTAACATAATTCTAACACAGTTCTGTAGTATTGTTTTACATAATATTTTCAGAGATCTTTAGCATTTCTATATCATTGTTTCATAGAATATTCCCAAATCCTTTTAGGGTTTTTATATAGCTGCTTTATAGAATGTCTTCAGAAACATTTAAAACAACTATAGAAATAATTCATGTTCCTAAAAAAAATATTCTATAGCATTATTCAGTCGTTTTTTAAACACACTATATTTTTATTAGTCAAACCTGAGTCTTTTTTATATGGAAAGCTTACAAAATGTTTTATAGAATACCTTTAGCAACGTTTTATCGGTGTTTAAGTACAAAGTGTTATTAAATTACATTATGTATAAGATTTAATAAATGAAACACAAAGAAAAATATGAGATATCTTCTCTTCTCTTAAATAAGTTGGAACGTTTTTTTAATTTTTTAATATCGTACATTTTTGTACTCATAAGATAATATCATGATATTTCAATCTATTTTACCAAAACGACGTTTGTTTGTTTTTTATATGCAAATGATTAATGTAATAAACTTCTGGTTTCAAACTTTATACGTGTCGTTATTGATATTGTGAGGGCTCAACGATAAGTCTGAAGGCTCATATAGCTAAAATCGGTGTTCGATCCCTGTTATGGGCATATAGCTCATCTCCTGTTTTGTACCTTTTGGTTTAACAAAAATTATATTCTTATCTTTAACCTTTATCCAGCATTTCCTCCAAAATGATTTATTAAAAGTATTGATAAAAACAATTCATCACAGTTATGCTTATTCAACATATATCGTAGATTGAACAATAATAAGTCATATCTATTGAGATCAAAGTTCAATCAATAACGTTTAATGAAAATGCCTTCTTTAGTCACTTAAGGTTGGTTAGTTATGGAGCAGGAACGCTTAAGAGTGTCATTATTATTTTTTAAGCTTTACAAGACTTAAAACGTTATATTGAAAACTTTTGAGTAAGACTAGCAGATATTCTTCATTAAATTCGAAGAGATCTCGAAAGCTGTGAGCACTTGCTAAGACTTATAGTAATACAACACTCACTTGCTTTCACGAGTGTCAGTCAACGCAGTGAAGTTATGTTTGGAAGCTTTGGGTGACTCGTATAGAAATAAAGGTACTTATAAGTTTATATTCTCCATTAGTTCGTCCACGGAAATCACTTTCTATGGCAACATGAAAGTGATGAGCTCACAGTCATTTATGGCTTTACAACTAGCCTGCTACAAGACAGCTGTTTTGCGAGTGGTTTTCGAGAAAATTAGTTCTCTAGAGACTTCAAACACTTACTAGGCAGGTCTACCGTGAAGCTTTCCTTTTGTAGAGGATATATATCAGTGTCTTGTCACTAAATCTCGAAGTACTTTACTGGACATACCATATACCCAAAGCTCTTGTAATCACATCACTCATCATACATTTAGCGTAATAAGAAAGCTCTGAGGGAATAAGATCGTTAGTTTACAGCTACTTCTTAGATGTTACTTATTATTAACGTTCCTTGCATTAATCGTTAATACGAGTTTCAAAAGGCCACCAGTCGAATTTAAAATTTTAATGATGATGTAGCTGACAAAACACTAGCAGAAGTTTATTACAGTAATTCTCTTTAAACCTCTGCTCTCATTGCATGAAAATATCAGTCAATTTTGTATAATTGTTGAGCTACGTGTATACATGTTCGAACACATTAACTGTCGATTATCACTATTTAACACAAACTGATTTGAAAAAGAGATAAATTTGTCATCTAATTTAAATATTCATTTATTCACCTTTCCATATACACACACTCACTCGTAAAAAAGTTACATCTTGCTAGTGATAAACTGTTTCAGAGAAAGTAATTTATAATCTTCGAGAAACTTCCTGTATACAGTTAAAATGACAAAGCACGTTTAATATGCAGAAGGTATATTGCATGAGATACCGAGTTGTACAAATTCTTTTATGGTCAGCATTAATTAACATTCTAAGATTAATAGTCTCTTGCAATTAAAGACTCACAATTCAGGAGCTTTAGGGTTAACCCTCCTGGATTGGTAAGGTTAGTAATTTAGGAGATATCCCGTATTATTTCGAATTTAAGAGGCACCTTTTTTCACATTTTTCCGATTTGTGTGCGTCTTAAATTCAAGGTATTATTTTCCTAGAACAACAAAGATTTTCGAAAAAATCGGGCATTAACAAAGAGATTGGACTATATTTTAATAAAAAAATTTGGGATAGAAAGATTTATCCCTCACTAGTAGAGCGGTAAGTATACGGATATATAACACGAAAATCAGCGGTTCGATTCCGCTTAGGGGTTTCAGCAGATAGTGAGATGTCAGCGCCTCTAACGGTGTAGGTGTATATCACCGTTTTAAGTCTTTGTCTGACTTTTCTGTTGTCCAGACACTACTTTATTGTGTGCTTTATTTTTATTGCGTGTTTTTTTAACCAATAGAAAAGCGTTTTACATACGATGCCAAATTTAAAAGAAAAGTCATTTTGTGCGCCGAACAGATTGGGAATCGTGCAGCCGATAAAAAGTATACAGCGAGTGAGGCAAATGTACGTCGTTGGTGTGGTATGAAAACCAAGTTATTTTCTTGCAAGAAAAGTACAAAGCCATTTTCTGGCCCAAGAAAAGGAAAACATCCTGAAGTTAATGCCGCAGTTTTAAAGTATTTCAGGGAGTTACTAAATAAAGGACTGCCTGTAACAAGAGACGTATAAATGTTGAAAGTTAAAGAATGTGCAGGAAGTAGCGTATTTCTTTCAAGGCTAATCAGGGCTGGTGTGAGAAATTTATGGAAATATAAGGTTTATCATTACGGGGAAGGAAAACAATTAGTCAAAAATTGCCGTCAGATTTTGATACAAAACTTATTGAATATCAACGTTACGTTATTGGTTTACGCCAAAGGAATATTAATATTCCCAAACTAAATCGGTAACGCAGATGAAACAGCATTTTTTTTCGACATGCTGCGCAACTACAGTGTAAATGCCAAAGGAGAAAAACATGTGACAATCAAGACCACTGGTTATGAAAAGTTAAGAGTATGTCATGCTATGTGTAACTGCAGATGGAAACAAATTACCACCGTAGGTCACATTAAACAGAAAAACATTTCTAAAAGACATTTTTTGCAAAGATGTAATAGTTCGTGCACAGAAAAATGAATGTGTTACTTCAGAGTTAATAGAAGAGTGGTTGGGATGTGTATGGGAACGTTGATCTGGTGCATTATTAAAGCAACGGAGCATGCTTTTAATGGATGCAATTCATGGCTATCTCTGCAATAAAATCAAGAGTAAGTTACGGAACAAAAACAGCGATCTGGTGATAATTCCTGGCAGAATGACAGGTCAGTTACAACCTCTAGACGTAACCATTAACTAGTCATTCAAAGATCGTATTCGTAAGCATTATAATGCTTTCTTTGACACGGTTTGTTTTTTTTTAATTTCGCACAAAGCTACTTGAGGGCTATCTATGCTAGCATTCCCTAATTTAGCAGTGTAAGACTGGAGGGAAGGCAGCTAGTTATCACCACCCACCGTCAACTCTTGGGCTACTCTTTTACAAACGAATAATGGGACTGACCGTCACATTATAACGTCACCATGGCTGAAAGGGCGAGCATGTTTGGTGCGACTGGGATTCCAACCCGCAACCCTCAGATTACGAATCGAACGCCTTAACCCACCTGGTCATGCCGGGCCTCTCTTTGACACGGAGTAGTATAATAAAACTGGCATTAGCATCAACAATAGTGGAGTGGATTTCAAAAGTTTGGATAGAAGTGTCGGACAACATTATTAGAAAATTGTTTTTAAAGTGTTTATTCAATGCGGAAGATTTAACACAAGATGACATTCTTTGGGACAATAGTGAATCAGGCAAGGAAGATGCTTCAACTTCAGAATATAACAGTGAGTCAGAAGAAACATTGGAGTAAGATTCTGATTCAATAAAGAAAGCAGAAAGAAACATTATTGTAATGAAAATTTAAAATTTCCTATATGTAGTATATATGTTTTGTTATATTTCATTCTAAATACATTATTAACATTTTTATTCGTTAATAAGCTCTTTTAAGTCATATTTACTCCTTCCTAATTATCATCCAAATTTTCCCTTGAAAATCCCTTTTTAAAAATGGGGTGCGTCTTAAATTAGAGGGCGTCTTAAATTCAAAGTGATACAGTATATAACCAGTGGTCAGAGGACCACACATTTATTGTAACATTTAATTTTCTGCATTATAATTTTTTGTCAGTGACATATTTCTTTGTTTTAAATTTTGTTTGTTTTTGTTTAGCTCCTGTTCCCTCCGCCTGAATTTCTAATTATCTAATTTAGTTTCTTAATAAAATTAATATGCGAGTGAACCTAGAAATGTTTTCTGACAAAAGTAAAACGTTAGTTATATATGGAGTGGCCAATTATTTATTCTACGTTTCCTTAATAAAAGTAAAATATTGTTTTGCTTTAAGTTGGTTAGTTATCTAGTCTAGTTTCTTAGCAAACGTAAAATGTTAGTTACCTTGGGAATTATTTAACCTATGTTTCCTAACAACCTTAAAATATTATTTATCCAAAGATAGAATACTAAACCAATAATTTGCCTCAAATATCTATCTAGCATGTATAGGCCCGGAATGGCCAGATTGGTTAAGGTGTGCGACTTGTAATCTGAGGGTTTCGGGTTCGCATCCCCGTCGCACCAAACATGCTCGCCCATTCAGCCGTGGGGGCGTTATAATGTGACGGTTAATCTGACTATTGATTGTTGAAATAGTAGCCAAAGAGTTGACGGTGGGTAGTAATGACTAGCCACCTTCCCTCTAGTCTTACACCGCTAAATTAGGGACGGCTAGCGCAGATAGCCCTCGAGTAGCTTTGCGCGAAATTCAAAAAAACAAAACAATCCAGCATGTACGACGCTATTCTATGAACTATTTTGCAAAAGCTCACAAACTGATACACTAAATAGCAAATTTATGGTTGAGTAATATAAAAATTTTATACGAGCTAAAGCAATATTGTTTAAAAGTCATTAGTTTCTTCAATTACTTCTTAAACTAAAAAAACAATATCAAAACAGTATACTAAAACTGATATCAGAATTACAACAGAAGTTATTCCATTTTTCGGATGACACACTACAATAGGGCGACATGTTTGTTGTTCGAATGCAATAGACTGGGAAATAGCAAATAATGTCAGAGAGCGCTGATGTTATAGTTCCAAGATGTGGAACCAGAAGGCACATAACTAGTCCGCCATGATGATCTCAGCATAGATTGTCTCAACATGTGTATACGTTATCAATGTTTAACATTTCTCGCTGGTACAACGGTAATTCTTTGGACTTCACAACGCTAGAATCATGGGTTCAAATCTTCTCGGTGGACTCGCATAACCCAATATGACTGTGCTATGAGAAAACACACAGTAACACACACACACACACACATCAATGTTTAGATATATATAATTATGTTCTAAAAGTTAGGAGTAAAACTATTATTTTAACGTAACAAGCATTATAACACTGTTACAGCCAGATGTGTTTTACAAGAGGATAGTGCTACTAAGGTTCTGTAGAAGTACGATATTGCTGAGGACACTGTTAGCATCATTCGTTTGTTTTTTGGTTTTAGAATTTCGCACAAAGTTACTCGAGGGATATCTGTGCTAGCCGTCCCTAATTTAGCAGTGTAAGACTAGAGGGAAGGCAACCAGTCATCACCGCCCACCGCCAACTCTTGGGTTACTCGTTTGCCAACGAATAGTGGGATTGACCATCACATTATAACGCCCCCATGGATGAAAGGGCGAGCACTTTTGGCGCAAAGGGGATGCGAACTCGCGACCCTCAGATTACGGGTCGCATGCTTTAACACGCTTGGCCATGCCGGGCCTAGCATCATTCGTATAATCATCGATTAATCACTAGTATTTTACCTTGTATTCTAAGCATACGTTTTACAATTATCCGCTACTTTATGTATAAAGCACTTCACTAATTCATTAGTTCTAGAGTTATTGTTTATGTGTATATTTTAATTAAATGGCATACGTTTCCTGTATCTAGAGCTGAATATTGTTATTGTTACATTTAACGTACTGAAATAAGTAAAACAATCTGATATTTTAATGTCATAAACTCTATAGTTTTCTCTGATATATGTTTTATAAAGACTGATGGTTTTTTCTATAGCCAGACATTGATACTATGGTTTTATAGGTGGGTGATGCTAATACGTTTCTATGCAAAGGTGGACAGAGTTACTGTACTTCTGTAAAATTGCATGTAGATTTCAACTTGTTTCAACTTATGTTTATAGTTTGCATTTATACATTTAACTTTATATTACATGTGGTTTATAAAGACTAATTGTGTTACTAACTGTATTGTGTTATAAATATAACAAATGTGTTATAAAGGTGAATAGTCTCACAATTCATATTGCGTATGTTTTACACAAGCAGGTAGCGCTTTTACAGATGGATAGCCTCTATGAGTTCCCCGCTGGTACATCGGTAAGCCTGCGGATTTACAACTATAAAATAATGGGTTCGATTCCTCTCGGTGGACTCAGTAGATAGCCCGATGTGGTTTTGCTATAGGGAAAACACACAAAACACACATGGTATCTTTGATTGTTTATGGATTTCAACTTGTCTGAGCTTACGTATATAGTTTCCAGTTTTAGTTTTACAAAGATGGATAGTGTTTCAACACATGGACAGCATTACCGTTCTTCTGTAGGACTACACATAAATTTCAGTTTGTTTCAACTTATGTTTACACTTTACATTTAAATATTTAACTGTATTACCTGTATTTAGAAAAGGCAGAAATGTTGCTAATACATTTAAATTACAGCTTAAAGTTTTATTACACCTAATATTTTGTTTTTGTAAATACTGAACAGATAACCAATTGAGTCTTTATGATTTAGAGCACATTTAACGCATTGTAGTATAGCTTTCGCCTCTATAATTAATTTGCATAACATAATTTTTATAATTATCACCCTGAAAAGGACATTTATTTAATATCTAAATATCATACAATAATTTAACATACAAGCTTACACATTCACTTGTTTTGCTTTATGGATTAAATATAGTCTTTCTCTACCATATAACAATAATTTTCATTGTGTCTTATAGTTCGTGGTAAAATATTTCATTGTATACATGCTATACTATGGTTTTTACTTAAACATATTTTACAAAGGTGGTTGGCGTTACGAAGTATATTTGTAATGCTAAGATTCATTAAGTAGATAGTGTTACTAAGCAGTATTATTAGTTTCGTTTCTGTTTGGTTAGAGGTTGATATGTCATGAACTGTGAGTCAGTATGGGTGAAGTGTCCACACCATTTGATGATTGTATGTGTAGGCCTTCCTATCATTTGTGTTCAATGTTAATGAACACAGGTAGAAGCAGAAGGATCATCATATGTAAAAGCTCACTTAATGTTCAAAATAAAAAAACATAATAAAGTACGATTTTATACAATAGTAATCCTTTACACTTTAATGATCAACTTATAAAGCTAAACATGAGGTTTAAGTAAGCATCCTTTTCAGGATATATATATGTTATATAATAATCATATAAATGAAAGCGTTTTATATACTGAACGTCAGATAATGCAAAAGTATAAGTGGATGTGAAACCAAACTACACTGCATTTAATATGCATTAAACATATACTAAATCATTAAAATACAACTGGCTGACATTCAATACTTAGAAAATCATTCGGCGTGATAAAACATTTTCAGCAGTACATTAAATACATTAGTAACATTAGTAACAGTATCATCCTATAGAAACACATGTATTATATAAATAAACCATAAAGATAAACTGAGACAAGTTGAAATCTGTATGCTGTCTTACAGTAACACCAACCAGCTTTGTAAAACACACACACAAAATTCGTTTAGTAAAGCCATCCACCTATAGAGCTTTAGTGATGTCGTCCGCTTAGTAGCACCATTTTTTTAATGAACCTTAGTACTACAACCCACTAGTTACACAACCTGACTCTGAAAACACATTTAAATTAAATCTAAGTTGGAAATATTTTCCAAATAACTGTTATACACGGTAAAAATCATAGTTATGTGAGTAGAGAAATAGTATATTTAATCCGTAAAGTTAAAGAAGCAAATCTGTAAGGTTGTGTGTTAAATTATTTTATGATATTTAAAGATCCAAATAAATATTTTTTCAGGACAATAACTGTAAAAAAATGTTTTATACCAATCAATTACAGAAGCGGAAACTATACTACAATATATTAAATATGTACTAAGTCGTAAAAACGCAATCGGTTATTCCATTCAATATTTTCAGAGAAGAAACAATAAGCGTGATGACTTTCCAACCTTAAGTAAAATGTATTGGTAACATATCTGCATACAAGAGCACATGTAATACAATTAAATATATAAATGAAAAATACAAACACAAGATAAGACAAGATGAAATCTGCATGCAATCATATGGAAGTGAAATAACACAATACACTTTTGTAAAACACACACGATACATCTTAGTATGACCATAGAAATTTATTAGCAACATTCACTTATAGAACTTTGATAATACTATATGTATATAGAAACAACATCAGTCTTTGTAAAATGTGTGTAAGAGAAAACCACAAAGTTAATAACATTAAAATAGTAGATTGTTTTACTTATACCAGCGAGTTAAATGTGATAATTGTACCTATAATATCTTAAAAACAATATGCAAGTAATATAAATATATAAGAAATGACTTTAGATTTAATGAATTAGTGAGGTGTTTTATACATAAAGTGGCAGATAATTGTAAAAACTATGCTTGGCAGATAAGGTAAAATCACTTATTCTACAAACAACACTAACATTTTTCCAAGCACTATTTTCCGCCTACAGAACCTTGACAGCGTTACCCTCCTAGAGAAAAACATGTAATAATGTTAAATATATAAAAGAAAAATATGAACACAATTTCAGACAAGCTGAAATCTGAGTGGTGTCTTAAAGAAGTATTGTAACATTGTCCTTTCTAGAAACATCACCTGCTTTATAAAACATACACAATATGCCTGATAAAACTTATAGAATCTCAATAACACATTCCTCCGAGTAACGCATTTGCCTATACACAAATTATTTTTAATAACACAATACACCTATAAAAACACGGTCTGTTCGCATAAATCGTATTTCATATTTTACTTATAAGGTGAAATCAGTCGTAGATTAAATTATTAGTTTTAAGTATTTGTTATTATAAAGTTAATGTGATGTTTCTGTGCTAATCATATCAACGTGTCCTCTAATACTACGTTGTGACTCTTCTTAACCTTGAGCCCCGGAAGTTTCGTACTTGCATTCACTGAACCCTTCGTAATTGGAAAAATAAAATATGATTTTTTCAAATTCAAAACATGAGTAGATATTTTATTAGTGCACAAAATAAACCATTCATCAGTTGCACACAATATCACGGGGTTCAAAGAACAAAACATGAATTTCACACAAAAACCAAAACATAACCCAATGAATATTTACTGCAAATCAATGTGACTTTTGCTGTTGCCTTTAAGGGACAAGTTCAGACATGCACGGCTTCACCTTGGCAAGCGCTACTCTCATATTATTTTCGCAACAAAGTCTGTTCCTTTTCTTCGTTTTTATGTCCACCATCCTCGAAAAGGATTGCTCGCAAAGATACGTTGTAACAAACGGTATGAGAATCTCAAGGGCTTTCTTAGCAATAGGAGGGTACGCTACGATTTGGTGACATCAAAACGTTGAGAGCGTTGCTGTTCTGAAAAGTTGCTGTTCAATCTGGCTCTGCTGAAGTTCAATGATTTCGTTGAAGTATTCATCATTGACATCTGCTGTCGCAACACTAAACTGAACGGCTATCTCACCCATGCTGGATATGACTATATGGTTGGAAGTATCCGTTGAGAGACTTTGCGAGCTCATCTAAAGTGCTTGGCAATTGCTTGCTTCAGTTTCTCGGGTACAGAAATGTCTCCGATTTCAGATCACATCTTCGATCTTACTTACACAGTCGTTCAGCAGGGGAAAGTTTGCGAAGTTATCATTCTCAGTTCGTCGTTTCCATAACGGTAGCTCTTTTTGAAAAGTCTTCACGTTTTCTTCCACTTCGATGATGTTGACTCCACCGCCCTGCATCTGTTGATTGAGATGATTGAGAGCATTGAAGATATCGGCCATGTATACCAAAATGAGAATGAATTCAGATTTTTCGAAGCAATCTGCATGACAATGTTGGTGCTCTTGCAAAAACAGGGTTACTTCCACACGCATGGCAAACACACGCTTCAGCACCTTACCCCGAGATAACCACCGAACGTCAGAATGGTACAGAAGTATCTGGAATTCATAGCCCATTTCATTACACAGCTCTTTGAAGATGCGGTGCTTCAGGGCACTATTTCGCACAAAGTTCACACATTCCACTATAATTGTTAATACTTCTACCAGTTTTGATGGCAAGGTTTTTGTTGCCAACGCATGCCTGTGCAGATCACAGTGCGTTACAATGACGCGTGGTGCATCGGCTTTCACCAGCGCACCAAAACCAGAGTTTCGTCCCAGCATGACTGGAGCTCCGTCCGAACAAACTGCAGAAACCATATCATATCCCCCGAAAGATCATTGTCTCTGAAGTAGTCATCCAGAAGTTTCTTCATGTCGGCTACCTCAGTTGTTGTTGTAAGAGGCTTACAAAATAAAAAAATCTTCTTTTATCTCATCGTTCTTTACATAGCGCACGAATACAACAAGCTGGCTCAGATGGGAAACGTCGGTAGTCTCGTCGAGTTGAAGGCTGAATTTTGCTGGGCTTGAAATCAGATCTGCAAATACTTGAGCCAAGATGTCATCGCTCAGGTCATCTATTCTGCCGCTGATTGTGTCATTTGAAAGAGGAATTTGGGATAACTTATTTTCAGCAGCTTTTCCCAGCATGATATTCGCCATCTTCAACGCAGCTGGTTTTACGAGTGCTTCACCAATGGTGTGTGGTTTGTCCTACTTTGCGATCAAGTATGCAACTTCGTACGATGCTGTGAGGATCGGTTTGTGGATGGGTGCAAAGCCGAGAACAATCAAAGTAGCCTTTTCATCGAACCTGGCTCTCTTTACCTTGAATTCAGCAAGCATTGTGTTCTTCTATTTCCCATCTCCATGCAGCTTCAGAGATTGTTTTCTTATTTTTGCCAGTGCTAGACTAGAATTGCTCAACTTGGCATTGCAAATCATGCATTGAGAACGTTGACTCTCATCATGTTCCGTTATACACGTGAATCCATATTGTACATATTTGTCCGACAACTTTCTGTTTTTGCTCGACGTAGTTAGTATGAAGGGATTGAAAGAATAGGAAAAAAAATCACAAATGACGCACGATTACTACAGTCACAAGTCGACTGCTGAGCGCACGAAGTTCCCTGCAGCATTAAGGCCAAGTAATTCAGTTTAACTAATATGCAGATATAAAACTTTTGTATCTATCTTTTTATATCGTTATCCTAAAAACAATCAGCAGATATTTTTAATTTACTTTCTACGTGTATGTGTTCTTTAGAATTTGGTAAAGTCGAAATGTTCTACCTGTACACATGACGTAGAGGCAAGCGATAAGTGATTTGACAAAAGTTTATATTTTCTAAAGTTCCAGAACGAAGAGGATTGTGAATTCATTTTTGGATTTCAAGTACATTATATGTTTTGTGGAGTTTTTAAATGACGAATCATTTCATGTTATTTTACTCACAGGCTAGAACACTTGGATATTCTGTAAAATCGGATTTTTCGTGTTTTTCAAATGATGATTTGTTCAAACAAGCGGTATTCTTTTGAAGAAAGAACTTTGTACAATGGAAATTTAAATGTTCTTTTCAGAGTCCCCACATCTTGAGTTAGAGAAAGCTGTCTTTAGATATCAACTCTAATGAAGAAAGTGTTTCACACTCTTAATATTTACAGTGAGCATCAATAATAATCTGTCATGGAAGCTTCCAGTGAATGATTAGTTATAAATCTGAACAGTTGAAGTAATATCATGATACTTGAATGTTTATGAATACATGTTTCACTATATGTGACAACACTGTTATATATAATTGTACTTTCGTACCTTATTGACAGTATATCCTTACGAAACTTGTCTTAGTCAATATTATGCACAAAGTTTCAATTTAACAAGAATCTATCTTTAGACAAATTACTGTACATTATGCAGAGATTTTGGTAAGCGTACTTTTTCAAGATGAGTAAATGCTATGTAATACATTAATTACAAAAAAGTCTTGAAAATTCAGTTTTTTAATGTACAGAACTGTTCTATTCAAAAACGCCTATGATTACATACTATAAGTATTTTCTTCTACCTTGATATGTAGTGTTGTTTACGGATAAAGGTGTCATATCCGTGAGTTGTCAGTTTTTGTTCAATTCTGTAGAACTACACAGCGATGCTTCAGGTTACTTTTTAAATAAAGTTTGGAATGCATAGTTGTGTAAAGTGTATGAATAGACAACTTTTGTTTTACTGAATGATAGCCTCAGTGACATACAAAATCTGCTCTTCATCATTAAATTTAATAAAACAAACAGAATCAGAAACAACTTTCAAATGCTACGTCTTAGATCAAGTTCAAAAACACCGCCCAATGAACATTAGTGTTATTTTATTTTACGTGTCTAAACCATTACATTTCAAAGAAGTTAGATTGGTATGTTAAACAAACTGGGTGAAGGTCACGTTCATTTACTTTAGGTGCTGGAGTAATCTCATAGAACTTCAGTATCAGCCTTATTAAGATGTAATAAACTCACGCAAAGCGACATGTTTTGCTTTGTTGGTCTCCCGCTGGGACAGCAGTAAGTCTACGAATTTACAACGTTAAAATCAGGGGTTCGATCCTTCTAGGTGGACTCAGGAGATAACTAGGCGTGGCTTTGCTATAAGAAAACACACACAGTACTTTATTGAGCCAAGGAATTTATCTTCTTTTTCTAAAACTGGTAAGTAACTTATCTTTACCATAAACTGGGAATTTCAACAGACTTAACTATTTTGTTATCAACTGAGTAACACTCAGTAATAAAAAATCTTTGCTTTATCATCATTTTCATTGAAACAACTTTTACGGTTCTTGATGAACCTCCTCATGACACTGATATAAGAGAGGTAAACTACATATATATATAAATTTATAACTTAGCAAATTACGACGACACCTTTTTAATATAGATAAACATTTTTGGTAAGTTTATAACACTTCATAAAAATCAAAACATGTATGAACCTAAATATCTTCAAAATACAGATTCACCATGTGATACATTTTAAGGCACACCTCATACTTTCTAGACTTAAACAGGAATGATACTAATTAAAACTTAAGACAGCCTTACTAGGCTTAAACAGCGATGATAACATATAAAACACAAGACAGCCTTATTATACATAAAGAGGAACTTAGTAAACAAGACACATTTAATAATAACGTATAAAAACGTTTAAAACGTTATAGAGTTACTATGATTTAATTGGAATGATAATATTTAAAACTCAAGACAGAATAATTAGAATTTAACAGATCAGACTTACTACACCTGAACAGATATATCAACACTTAAAACACAGATCAGATTTAGTAGACTCAAGCAGACATGATAATTCTATTTCCACACGTCAGTCTTGGTAGGTTTACACTTACATTATTAACGGTATATCTTTAGGAAACTTAAATTAGTCAACAAGAAACAAGTTCTAGCTAAAAACTGTGAACTTTGTTATTTTAACAATCAATAATGTTAAGGACAGTATAACATTTAAAGTACAACTTAATTTCTTTGTGTTTTCTTCCGTGTGAGAATTTTTCTGACTTGTGAAAGTGTTATTCTAAAAGGCTTGTAAAATATAATTTTTGATGAACTAAAATATACCCCTCGGATGACAGTCGTAACATTAATATTATATTTTCTAATAGTAAGTAAGCTTTGACTTGTACTGTGTGACTATAAAACTGTTGTATGAAATGAAATTTTTTAGGTATTTTATAATGAAAAGAAAGAAAAAATAATAACAAAAAAAACTTACATTAATCCAAGTTTCAAAAATAATATTTTAGGCTTACACTGTAGACGAAAAATAAAATAATAGCTAAATGTTTGTTTCTTTTTGTTTTGAATTTCGCACAAAGCTACACAAGGGCTATTTGCGTTAGCCGTCCCTAGTTAACAGTGTAAGACTATAGGGAAGGAAGCTAGTCATCACCACCCACCGCCAACTCTTGGGCTACTCTTTTACCAACGGATAGTGGGATTCACCGTAGCATTATAACGTCCCCACGGCTGAAAGGGCGAGCATGTTTGGTGCGACCGGGATTCGAACCCGTGATCCTCGAATTACGAGTTGAACGCCTTAACACGCTTGGCCTGTTAATTAAAACTTTTTAATTAGTGATTTAGAGACTTCAAATATTTTATAACATTACCAGTAATTAGAAAACAGAAAGAAGAAACAAAAAACAGCTATTTTTTAAAATGGATAAAGGAAGCGAAACAACCCTAGAAAAATATAAGGACGTAAATTTCCTATAAGGCACTTTAAACATAGACAGTATCCTGCTTAGAACATAAATATATATGATAAAACCTACATTTGACTGTACAAGATTGCACAAGGTATTAGTATATACATACTTTGATTTAAAAAAGTCTTACCAAAACAAAATATTAACGTTCTACTTATTTACATTCAACTACGTTGCTAAATAATCTATTTTAATGTCGTATATGTGAAGTAATACAAACTTCATCCTGGGCCTATGCTTTGCTGCATTGTTTAAAAGCAGTTTTGAAGTCAGGAAGTGAATGATTTTTGTAACAACTATAAATATAGCTTGTGTACTTAATGATTTTACAGTTAGCAGCATAAACTTTTCATTTATTATTCAGTAGATTATTTTCTTGTGATATGAATAGGTCATGCGTGCTACGAATAGTTTTTGAATAATAAAAATCTCTCGGAGCTATAACTCATGTTTCTCACTCCCAAAGCACTCACTCAGCCTATACGACACGTGCTAAGTTACCATGGGATCAACCATTGACATCTTAATTCAATCTGTGTCGAGAGACCTTTCTCAGTTTTTAAGTGATGTCTTCTTTACTTGCAAGTAGTATGTGAAAAGATTTAGTTTAGTTTGTTTCGGATATTCGCATAGATCTAAATAACGGTTGGCAGTCCCTACTTTCGAATCTGTAGACTACAGGTAAGGTAGACAGTCAACAACGTCTATTAATTACTCTTGGGGTTTTGATGTCATTCTTAAAATGCAGGCACGTCCCAATAGTGCAGGCCGCGTTTTTTGCAGGAACAGGATACGAATCATAAACTCTCGAATCTTGATTTCGTCACGCTACAACTTGGGACATTCCCGGCCTACAACCTAAATTAAAATGAAGCAACATTCACACAAAGCAAAAAAAAAAAAAACAACAACAACAAAAAACTAGAAAATAAAACAAATAAACTGATTTTGATATAAAACAGATTCCAAAGTAAATTCAAAATGAGAAATTGTTTCTGTTTTTCCCCAGCTTTCATCAGGAATTTTAAAGATAAAGACAATAACCCGAAAATTGACGAACAAATGCAAGGGTAATTAATCACTATAATATATTTCATGTTGCAGAACCCAACTTCACGTTTATTTTTCAAGATCAAAATAATCAGAAAACTAATCAACTGGTAACCATCTGCTTAAGTAGTATTTTGTGTTCAATAGTGGTTCCTAAACAAAAAACTAATATTGAAAAACAATACAAAAATGGTACTTTTATCGCAAACCCTTCAACCATGTTTTTTGCCCTTTATCACGTTCTCAGATGAAAAATATGTTCTTACCTAATGCTTGGTGTATGCTTCTAAGTAATTGGAAGCTACTCGTTTTATTTAGTTTTGAAGAATGTTTTTGCGTGAAATTTAGTCTTGTACTGATCTCTATTTGTTTGTTTTATTTTCTATGTTCGAGTTATTAAAGGTTTATTTGGAGTTTGTAATTTTTCTAGAAAAAAGTATAATAATTATCACTTAAAAGGTCATGGACATTGCAAGCGTCTGCCTTTTGTAAACTGGATGTTTTAAATTAGAATTAGTGCATTGTCATTAAAACTAAACATATATATGAAACAGTGATAAGTCATGATTTTTAGCTAATTCACAGTTGATAAAGTAGGTTAGAATTTAAAGTTTATCTAATTAAATAATATAATTATGTTAGCCAGTTTAAATTTCGTCTTTAAAATATGTGTTTCGCGTGCACTGTACTTTAAACGAACGTTTCTCCTTAATGTCTAAAACCCGTGCTTCTTATGAGTGCATCCGTTTGACTCTTGATGACTGCCATAGAATAGCGTTGAAAGTTTAATAATTAACTGTTTAAAATCTAGAAGCAACGTTTTATTTATGTTAATTTTGAATTATAATTATAATACAGCATTTGAATAAAATTTCGTTATTAGTCTGATTGAAAATATCTAAACAGTGAATTAATATGTTCTATATTTATATGTATGAATTACAGTCATGAGTAGGGCAAGGCTACTAAGACTGCACTCCATAATTCCTTAATGTAGACGCACAAACTAGTTGAAGATAGCAAAACACTTTAGGGGTAAGACGTTGTTGGTTCAAGCAATCAACCTTTCATCCTTAATTGATTCTACTTAGTTGTCGTATAGTTCGACATCGGTGTCTGGATCTAGCGTGGAAGATGGAATATTCCCAACACGTTTGTGATCCGTGACTACACATATTATCTGTTCTGAGTTAAATACGGCAACGCGAGCCGAAAATAAAAGAATAAATCTGATTTCATAATCTCGTTATAATATTTTTGTTTTGTATATACATGCGTAAGCAGGCATTCCGTTCATGTTTATTTCGTTATAAGGTAATTAAGTTGTTTGTTTTTTTAAATTTCGCGCAAAGCTACACAAGAGTTATTTGCGCTAGCCGTCCCTAATTTAGCAGTGTAAGACTAGAGGGAGGCAGCTAGACATCACCACCCACCGCCAACTCTTGAGCTACTCTTTTACCAACGAATAGTGGGATTGACCGTTACATTAATACTCCCTCACGGCTGAAAGGGCGAGCATGTTTGGCGCGACGGGGATTCGAACTCGCAACCCTCAGATTACGAGTCGAACGCCTTAATACACCTTTTATGGCATGTTTTTCGAGCTGCATTCGGCCCGTAACACACTTCTGCGGCCAAAGACCTTCAAGTAATTAATTACGTGAAGCACTGTGGAAGGACATTAAGAGAGTTAGGTGCTTAACTCGTGTAACAGAAAGCATCCCTACCACCACTGCTTTTGTGCTACCTCTTCCTACAAAGTCACCGTGACCATCACACGGTGTATACCATGTTTTAATTATATACATACTGAGTTCTTAAAGCTTACATAAAACATTTGGTGAGGTAATAATGAATACTGTAATAATATGTGATGTTATAAATAAAATACATTGTTTCAAATTATTATTTTTGTGTTAGTTACCATGGCATTCACTCACACTTTTTTTTTCAAACTCATAACCCCTACAGAGGACGGGGACTTAATCTTGTAAAGACATAGATGCAACATGTCCCAGTTCTCTTATCCAGTTGTAAATGAAAGTCCATTTGATGTCAACAAAAGTGGCTCTATTAAACATGATTAATAAGGTTATTTTCGATCATTCTTAAAAATTAAAAAAAAAGAGATTCGAACTCATGTTCACTCACTGAATATCATCTCTGCTGAAGTTATCATTCGTGTGAAATAAAGTAAAAAAAAATACATGGGATTTAGGGGTAATTATTATTTATGATATTTCTATACTCGCCCTCTTGTGTGCCAAGTTGCTGATAACTGTAGATGTAGTACAAGTTTTTCTGGAGGCCGTCCTAAGTGTAAAGTATCCACTCACCGTTGAATGTGACAAATATCTTAGTATTGTAAAAAATCATTCTGGAATCTTTGAAAAATATCATTTGTGTCTGACAGCGCTTGTTGGTTCCAATCACGTCACCGTTCACACTGGTCCATTCTGGTATGGAGTGTGTGTGTGGAATAATATGATTTTAAAACCAAGTATTTTTGATAAAGAGTAGCCCAAGAGCTGGTAGTATTTGGTATCGGTAGTTGAATTCCTTCTAGTCTTCAAATTTATGGACGGCTAGTGGAGATAGCTCTTGTAAAGAGTTGAGCAAATTTAAATAAGCAAGAACAGCTCTTACATAAATAGATCGTTTATTTGCTATAGGTTATATTCAATAAAGCATTTTATGATCCTCAGAAACTGTTAAAATGAATACTTGTAATAATGCTGAAGGAAGCTACAGGCTTTTTTTCTTGTTTCTTAATATTCCAATTGTCATAACTTAATTAATACTTCAAGAAATTCCTAATACATTTTGAAGATATTTTCAGTGTTTACTATGTGGAAGTTCCCACGTGTTTCTTATTACAATATGTTGTCACGAGAAACATAATTTATTTTTACTTTTATCTGAAAATCAACAAACAGAATGGCGCTTAGCTATTTACGATATAATCGTGTCTATAATGGACAAAAGCACATATTAGAAAAATATTTTGTACAAAGAGTAATGTAATCATTTTAATTCAGCGAACGTGAGAACTGAATTACCTTATGGATTTATTGCTTTGGAAAATTTGTAACTATTATATATATCAGCTCTCCATGTTAACGTTAAAATCAATGATGCTCACTGAATCACAGATCGGTCATTTTAAACCACCAGAAATGATGTAATTATCCTATTAAAAGGAGGATTTACATCTATATCTTGCTACACACACACACACATATGGACTTATACGCACACACAATATGTATTTATGATTATACATTGTATGATAAATATAGTGCCTTATGAGACATATAGGACAAGAGAAGGCTTTTTTTTTTTCATTTGATGTCGAAAAACTATTTAGAATTCCCTTTCTGTCGTCTATAATACAAACGGATAAAGCTTGTTTTTCTTAAAGAGGCGAGTATCTTTGAGAGGTTCCTTCTTCAATAAATTTTCTCATTCAGACATAATTTATTTGTAGCCTTCACACTTTGTCTTTGAAAATGTAAATATGAACTTATCATCTGAATGAGAAGCGAAACAGAGCTGTCTTTCAATGCGGTTGATGAAACCACTTTATCTCAACTATCATGACACTTTCGTGAGAATCGAATGCATCTGCTCCTCACTAAGAAAGCTTTTGTCGGAAACGTTGTGTAATAAATTAGCTTTAGTTTGGCGAGTAATTCTTTTTGTTTATTGTATAAACATTCTGTATTTATTCGCTCAAGTAGTGTCGTTAGACTTTTAAACTATGTTTGATATTCAGACCAATATCGGCTAGCGTCTAAAAACAAATTTTAGTAAGACGACAATCTGCTGTTACCTTTCTTTTTATTATTATTATTTTTTACTTAACGTACGTGTTAAAAATAAATAAAACGCGGAAATTGTGATTATAATTGAAAATGAATCGAGCTGATGCCGTTTATTAATAAATAAGATTGTGGTTCATCAAAAGGCTGTGCGGTTCATTAGTGTTTTTATGTCAGTATGCATATTTATGTCATCAGTATCCTGGCTGTGACTTACATTTCGAGTACACAACACAAAATGTAACAAAAAAGAAATCAGTGATTATATAAAATGCAACTCTTAAATTAGAGTCTTATGTGTTCAGACCCCAAAAAACATGTTCTTCCCAAAAGATCAACGTTTAGGTTTTTGAAAGCTATGCTTATGTAATGGAAATGTTTGCCGAATAAAAAAGTGTAGGGCTTTTCGTTTCTTCCTTTTCTCTGCAAGTGTGTTTATAATATTTATAAGGTTACGTTCTCTGAAAGCTATTCACTGTCATTTGAACAAAAAAAAACCTTGCTATTCCTTTTTCCTACTTGTTTCAAAACAACCCTTGAGTAAACAACAAAGAAAACAAAAGCAAAACTTAGCTTTATTGTGAAGCACAATTATAAGTAAGAGTCTTTATAATAATGATGTCCACTACTGTTCTTAGGAATACATCTTCCGTCGTTAACTGCGAAAGGTTGAGCGGCTCGTGATTTTTGTCGTAACAAGTGTCTGAGAAAGTTCATCTTAGACTGCACATCTTGACAACCTTTAAATAGTCTCACTACCTCGCCTGTATTGAATATTTTCTTTTGTTACCATGGTAATGACTTTGTAAACGGGGGCGTTTTCTTAGATTGGTTTGGTATATATTTTCAGAGTCTGTTGTTGACTTACATACATTTTCCACTTCCATGAAGAACACTGAAGGCTCCTTTCTCAAAACTATTATGATTTTGTTTCACAGCTGAAAGTCTTTATATACAGTGCAACTCACCAGCTGTAAGTTACCTTATGGAGGATTTGCACTATTGAATAATTAATAGTTGGGAATTCCCAGTGAACCAAATCTGTAGGCGATAAACGTATTGGTCTGACGACACAACTTGCGCCAGAGACAAGTCACTCTATTAGCATATGTAAATTGTTCTTATAAGATGCATTTAAGTCTCTGTCGCAATTAGACGACTTAGTGCTTATGCAATAGACTTCATACGACAACTAGTATACGTTGAATATAACTTTTAACCAATGAAATAGCTAGAAGATATTCAGTCTTTGATTTTCTTCTTTGGAGAATATACGCTTTTCTGTGTTTCGTCTCTCTTTAATTTTCCTGGGCATTTAAACTAATTCTTAACCTAATAGATTCGCACAGCACTTTTGTTTGTGAGGAAAAGTTCTCAATAAAACTGTAACTGAATTTTGTTTTTTCGCCTGATTGATGCAGATTAGACGTAACACTAAAATTTTAGTGAGAATAAATAACTGGTATTTTTCTATAACAATCGTGTATTTAAAAACTAACTAACAATATTAAGGATGTTATGTCAAATAAAAAATAATAATTATAATACGATTAATGGTCTAACATTAAGGATAGAAACCTATCAGCTCTTAAACATAAAATATCTAAACATATTAGGTTTCATTTTAAATTGCTTTAAGCCGATTCATAATAGAACTTAATTGCACAAGTTTCAAACCTTAAGAATAAATATTTATCATCTCTATTGCTGTCAGCATTTTTTAGAACTCTCTATCATATCCAAAGTGAATATAATAGTAACAGTTTTTGGACACCATGTAATAGTAAAGTTTGACACATGTGGTGTTTTTAACATAACTATGTGTATTTTAGATCAAAAATTTTCAAACGTCCTTAGGTCAAAGTCCTCTGTGACATTTGGCTTCTTAACTGAGAGGTTTTATTCAATAAGTTAATATAAACAGAGTTATTTTCTCTCGTTTTCGCTATTTCTATTTATTTTGTACTCTGTACAATCCCCAATTTTTTCCTTGTTAAAGTGGTCCGTATTGTTAACGAGGACACTTTTCACATGTTAAAGTCATTTGAAGAGAAATATTTTAACCCATGTACAGCCCCTCCCCATCTTTAAATGATATCATGACACCAGTGCAACTGTAACCGTTAAATAATAAGAAATAGTGACAAGATTCATTTTCTTTAATTGAGTAAAACTACAAGTTTATTTTAGTCAAAAGAAAGGATACACAATATACACGTACGTTGAAATGAATTGTTTGACAACACTAATGCTGCGTAATAGAAAATATTTCTGTATCATATAAATTCTTGGCTCAAAAGCTCATACATTTACTTTATAACTGCATACGTACCAACATCAGATAATAAAACTTTTTAACGACAGTAATGAAAAAGTAGATTTCCCGTATCAAACATACGAACCAATTTGAGACTTTAAATTACCATAGAAAGTCAATACTTTACCTTAATCAAAAAATGATCACATAAGCTTCTATTTATACGTGGATATAGTTGAAACTTCGATAAATCATGCCTTAAACTAAAGTAAGTTAGTTAGTACAAGGTCTTACAACGCATCTTTAAAATATGATAATATTTGAGGACAAACAGGAGAAAACACAGTAGCATAGTTTTATTATTTAGTTGCTTAAAAAGTTATCAATCACTTCTATAGTACGAATGCTTAGACTTAAAATTTTCCAGTTTACAGATCAGAGGTAAATTTGTACTAAAATCAACTGAAGTTTTTCAAGCATTTTCATTTGATTTGAATGTTTCTTTATACAATTTTTACTTTGAAATTCCACAGAGCTAATTTTCAATCAATAATATTGGTATTTATTATTTAACATGAAATCACACCACATATCATGCATGGCTTAGAATTTGTATTAATCTCACAGTCCCACATCTAAATCACTGAATGCAAGCAAGGCTATCAGTATTACAAGTCTAAAACTGAGAACTCAAGAACCTTTTTGATATATTCGTCTTTAGCCCTCTGTATTGAAGCCTTTTTCTAAAGTTATAAAAATTATTAATGTAAAGAATTTTAACTCTATCTAGTAATTAAGAAAGATTAAATAAACTTACATCTCTTATGTTAATCTTATTTTTTTGCATCATATAGACACAAATAACTGTGTTCGACTTTTGGTTTCATTTAAGAATAGTAAGCTCCAATATTTAGAAGAATCGTTTCTTCGGATCACCTGAATGTCAATATTTAATTTTAATTAAATTGTGCATGACATATCGGTTCGTACAATGTCCGTAACGGTTAATTTTATGTTTTTCATTGTGGTTATTTCTTTACAGAAAAATATTTTTCTTGTTAATCGTCAGAGGACTAATCTCTCAGGGAAAGATTAAACTTTTATCATCGGTTGAACTTACATGGAATTTTTTGCATATTGCCAGACGTGTTTACACGCCCAAGAGAAAATTCTAGTAAAGATAAAATTAAGCTGTTCTAATTTGTATATCTCGATGTAACATACGATATACTTTTATGGAAAAGTGAACTATTTCGTATATCTTTTAAAGTTTTTTTAATAATTTGCACATTTCTATTTAAATTCCATTCGACTGCTAACAAATTTAGGATCCACACCTACATTTAGCTTGTCCTAAAAATTAATGTTTAACGTGTCAAGTACAAATTTATTTTGCTTTTGGTATAATCTACAAATTTTAAGGTATTGAGGAAAATAGTCTCCATTAAAATCATGAAAAGATGATTTATCATACTACATAACTGTCTAATAGTACGAGACACCCCTCCCCTGATGGCTTAGCGTTAAGTCTGAATACTTATATTCTTAAAAATTGAGTTTAGATACCCGTCATGAGTAAAATGCAGGCAATCCATACGGTAACTTTTGGATTAACAATAAAAAAAAAAACATTTGTCAAAAACACTACTGGTTGAGTCTAAATTGTAATGATTATACTTACGTTATATTCTGTTTTATCGAAATGTCTGATGATTCTACTAATGAGATTTTTCCACAAAATAGCTAAAATGTTGAAAAAATTAGACCATTGCTCTATTTAACTTTTATTTAAATGTTTTATTTTGTAAGATAATTAAAAAAACAACAACAAAGGTATTCTATCAGCTAAAGACGAAAGTATTAAATGGTTGTTTGTTTCGAATTTTGAACTGACAAACTGGAAGAAAGACAGCTTGTTAATAACATCCACAACCAGCACTTAGGATGTTTTTGTCTAATCCAATAGTTGGACTTAACTATCGCTCTTACAACGCATCCACAGTCTCTCAATGCGGAGTGTGATTTTACAGCAACGGGATGTGAGACATGAATCCTTGGAATCACAGTCAGGTAGAATAACCACACCTGGCTTACGTTGTACGGTACCATTTTGAATAATTTTCTTCATTGCCAATAAAGTTGCATGAACAGAGCTTTTTCCTTCTTTTCAGATGATGCGAATATAGTTTGGTTCACTTATTACTGCACCATAGTAAACCAACTTTAGACAAGATTTTGGTTTTGGTTTTACCACAAAAATGAGCAGTCGACTCAGAAATATAGAATACTTGTAATAAATTCAAAGTAAAACATTTTAAGAGACAAATAATAGATTAATATCAAATTAATGTTCATAAAGAAACATATGTTTTAGATTTTGTCAGGCGTTTTAAATGTTGATAAAAAGAAATGCCCATCCATCCATCTTAGATCCAGACAAATATTACATTTTCCTAAATAAAAATAATTGCAACGTTAGTTTTCTCTACAGACGAGCTTTTAATTATTTTAAATGTTTATAATTTTACTCTGCGTGATTAAAATTATTTTTCAAGAGCCTAGAAGACAAATAAAAAAGATCAGAAAAATAAAATTTGCTAGTTTGACCAATGACATTGTTATGATAAGACATATATAATGGAGAAATCATTAGGCTATTACAGCATACAATGTTTATTTTCAACTTTTCATCAATATTAATACCTTGACACTTAAAATACTTGGAAAGCCTAGACAATTACCACCTACATATTGTTTTAATTTACTTGTTTTAGTTTTTTTCAAATAACAATAGTTTGTGTGTGTCAAAAGGATTTCAAAATCAAATAGATGACAAAATATGTTCTCTTATGTTATGAACCAGTAGAATAAAAATTAGTGCTATATTCATGGATTAGACATACAATTTTCTATTGGTAATTATATGATGATGGAATTAATTTGTAAATTCTGTAATGGAAGCTTCACAGTCATTTTCCATCTTTTAAACTCTGTGCTGTATTTTACGGGTTTTGATTCACTTTGTATCAGCTGAGATAGTAAAGCTCGATGATACACTCTAAGAACTAGTTCAACCATAAAGAAAACACACTAAGCTCTGACGAAAATGCTTATTGAAGAAAAAATAATTTAAAATTTAAATATTTATAGTTAGTATCCAGTGTAGTTTACTTCTAAATCAAGGGCAACAAACACTCTAAGATTGATTTCCAAGAAGAATGA
Source organism: Tachypleus tridentatus (assembly GCF_004210375.1). Lineage (NCBI taxonomy): Eukaryota > Metazoa > Arthropoda > Merostomata > Xiphosura > Limulidae > Tachypleus > Tachypleus tridentatus. Next base: position 56,200,707 of record NC_134825.1, read on the forward strand.
TATACTACGCAATTTGAACGCTATTTCAAATTTATTCATGAGATTTGAGGAATTTCTTGTTGCTTTCATCTATTTCAAAAATCATTATTTTCTAAGAAGCTCAAACCTGTTGTCATAACATTTCTTCTCAACCATATGATAGTCATTCACGTAGAAACAAATACACATTTATTATCTCTAAAAATACGCTAAAATAGGCTTCACAACTTAAGATAATAGCTATTAACTTGTAGCAGAACAATATTGATGGATAACGTGATTTAAGTTTCAGTTATTCCACTTGGTTATGATATTATGCATGAGAGCATAATCAATTTTGTGTGAAAAAGTCCTTAAAAATGTAATTCGTGTAACATTTTTGTAGAGTAAATCTTGAAATATATGTGTTTGGCGAGCAACCAAATGAAACCAAGGATATCACAGTACCCTCTCATTACTGTGTGAACATCATTGTTGTTAGAGTAAACAACCTGAAAACGGATTTTCATAATTTGTAGCACAGGAAAAAAAAAAATTTTAACCATTAGTCAAATAATGACCACACAAATATGTAAAGGCCAATAAATCAAATTGATCGTATAATGTTGGCACGTAGAATATTCATCATTTTCTTCTCCTTACTTTGGTTATTATATCACTGTTTCCAAAGAAAATAGAGAGAGTAATGACTTAAATATTTGTCAACTTCTTTTGAACCATCTTGTCGTCGTGGTTTGCTCATAAATGTACGTGACCTTAGTTTTCAGTTGGTGAACAGTTGAACGCATTGTCACCTTATTGTCGGAGATGTTGATATTTGTTGGAGAACAGATGGTATGCTTTTCAGAGTATTTTCTTTCTCGTCCTGTGCTGCCACCTGCTGGAGTTGGCGTCTTGTTATCTCTAGATGCTGGCGTATATATTCCGTATTTGGACTTTGTACATGAGCTTGTTCGAAGCAAGCTTCAGCTTCCACTAACTGTTGACGTCGATAATAGACTACACAAAGGTTATGCAGCCCCTGAATGTTGGTAGGATCTGATTGGAGAATTTTTTTGTAGCACTAAAAGTACACGGTGAATAAAAAAATATTAATGTTAGGAAAATATAGTAATAAAAACTAATAATATGAAATAAAAACAACCGACGTGGGAATCCAATAAAAACGTTTAAAAATATCAACTCATCTCAGAAGATTAAATCACTTCTTAAAATAATAATGAAGAAATCACGGACGCTTTAGATTTTATCATTCAGTTTTTAATCATTGCTCGTCTTTAACTGAGTTTTGTCAGATGTAGAATAGAAAAACGTAACTACTGCATCATTATTATTTATATATGTCCTTTTGATCAATATCTTTCGTATTACATCATTGTTTACAAATGATCAAATACACGGTTATTTTCTGGTACTTTTATTCGAATAAATTTCAATTTATAAGAATATGCGTTTATTTTATGTTATCCCATCCCCGTAAAAAGCTCCTTGATGAGATAGCGGTGGATTAACGAATTTACAATGATTAAATTTGGTGTTTGATTCCACTTGGTGGAACAGAGTGCAAAAGACCCATTTTGCAGATTTGCACTGAAAACACAGCAATAAGAATCCATTGATTAAAAAAATAAAAAATATATTTGTAACTTTAAATTTATGTTTTAATTATAATGAAAAAATGAAGTTTTGGGCTGCAAAATGCTTTCATGTTAATCTTGATGTGATTTTGAAATAGAAGCTGAAAAAATGTCTTTGGATTTTATGTGGAGATCATACACAAAGTAAAATAATTGGTTAAAATAAGATACATCCCCTCCGTCAAGGTGCGCAGTATGTACATCTGAGATCCATGATAAAATACTAAACGGTGTTTTGCACACAGTTTAAAACAATAAATAAATAAAGATAAAAATACCTCTTCAGCTGCCTCGAGGTCTCCAAAATGTCCTGCGTAAATATCTGCTATTAATATTAATCCTTTCACATGGTCTGGCTGGTTCTGTCGAATTGTGGAGAGAAATACCGATTTTCAAGTTTTTGTTAAGCCAAATATAAGCAGAACAATTTCTGGTACAATAATCACTGTATCCTAGCGCGTTGAATTGCTTAATATATCTTGTATAGTTTAACAAGAACCTTTAAATGGTGTATACTTTAAATTAATATCTCATGCTGAACAGATTCTCAATAAAATCTGTAACGAAATTGTAAGAAACAATATATATGTATTATGACTATTGATTAATCAAATGAATTTTGTGTGCATTGCATTCAGACTATACACTAAGTGAAAAATTTGGAAATCTTTTATTTAGTACACCAAATGCATTTTAGTTATATATGTGTACTTCATATTCAGTCCCCATCTTAAATGGGTTTTGATACATATTATACATGGAAAAAATTACATGTACTTTAATTTTGTATTCTTCGCATTTCAGCCAAAATGTTTTGGAAAAAGATGAAACATTCAAAAGCAAAATTTCCAAATAACAAATCAAAGCTATAAATATTGCTTTTGATAAGATCTGTTGAACTTAATCTAATTGATTCTTACAAATTTGTCTACAACGAAAGAGAGAAAAATGTATTCGTCTTTTAGATTAAAATATAATAAATATTCGTGTTACTTTTTAACTGTAGTGACGTGAGAGCTTTCAATAAAGTTTAAACGCATAAGGCGTTTTAGGTTTTATAATTTAGGCAATTATTCCAAGCATGTTTGGTGGAACTGGGATTCGAACCCACGACAGGTTATGAGCCACGTGCCTTAACCACCTAGCCATACTAGTTTTAAAAGCTTCAAAATATAAAAGATTCACAATTGCAAACTCATATATCATCTGAGGGGATCGGGTGATTTCAAAGAATCTACTTTCGCGAAATTTTCAATTGATTTGATTTCAAACCACAAAGTTCATTTGACGTGATAGCTAAAATTGATTACCCAGCTCTCCACTAAGAGCTGGCGTTGCAAAAGAAAAACTTAAAAGCACAGTTTTGTTACTTGGCAGCTTTCTATTTCACACAAAAGAATGTAATATTTCATATTCTAAAATCTTGTTTTTTATATACCTGTAGAAGCCTTTTAAGGTATACAAGTGATTCTAGTGGTCTCCCGTCTTCTGAAAGAAGAAGTGCTAAATTGAACAATGCACTTCGGAGGTTTGGACTAATCTAAATAAAAAAGAAAGAAAAAAAGGCACAACTCTTGGAAACTATAGCTTCATAAATTATAATTTGTTTTTGTTACTCATCCAATAAAAATTGGATACCCATATATTGAACTTAGTGTATATTGAAATTGTATGTAAATGATACATTATACTACAGTATAATGCTATCTGTATTTCAAAATATATACATAATCAATGAGTATCATTCTTGTATCTGGACTTTAAAACGACAAATATTAAAGTAGGTCATGAATATGAAATCACATTACCTGTAGAGCTTTATTCAACCACTGCTCAGCTCCAGGAATATCCTTGTTCTCTAGAGATAACATCCCCAGGTTAAAGTAAATCAATTCGTTCTGTTTACCTCCTTCTACCATCTTTCGCAGCCTGCGAGAAAAGTATACATCAGTTAAGATAATTCTTTGTGTGTTTATATTTTGAAAGCTGATGTCGAGAATTTAATGTTTTGAGAAATTATTACGAAATTTCGAATTATATTTTGAAATATACTAATTAAGTTGTAATTTGTATTTTGATCATGATAACGTGGCAACCCTTGTTTTCATATTGCACCAAATAAAATGATGTGTTCATGTACTTTATATATGTATATTTATATACATCTTTATTTTGCTTGTTGATATCTCTTTTGATGTTTATATGGTTAAAAGTTCTACGTTTGTTTATACACTATGTATTTAACCCTGTACGTGTATTCTAATATTTTGTCTGCCTATTTATTTTTGTTTGTTTCATAATTCGTCGCCTCTGCGTCACTTTATATATAATAATATGTATTTATAAGTATCTAATGATTCACTTATATACATTAATGTATTTACCTTGTAATTCATATAATTATAGCTGGGACATTCATGATACGACACAAAAAATCAAACAACTTACAAATTACTAGATATGTTACTTGTTTTTAAATGATAATTTGTTATAATTTTATAAAATGATTTATAAAGTTCTCTTCTGATCTTTATTTCGAGTGTGTTCCAAGTGTGAAAGATTCTGCTAACAAGCACAAACATTTTAATAGTAGCTCTGACCATGCTTTTGAACTAATATTACAGCAAGCATTTCGTGCAAGTAAACTGTCTCTATGAAGAAGGACAATAGAACAGAAGTGTCAGTGAATCGTAGCAAATACACAACACTGTTAGCTATTTAACTACTCAGTATCATTAGATTTATTGGGTGGTGGGCCCTCGGGATGTTCTGGAGGTTTTTAAGGAAGGTAGGGAACCTCTGTTCTAAGAAATAGTTAAATGACATTTGATGGGTTCAGTATTTGACCAGTTTTACTTTTTTTTTCTGTGCATATCAACATTTGAAATAATCTTAATATTTGAATGCATATTGAAATGTGTAATTACGTATCAGAATGAAGAAATTGACCTTTGATCACTCTGGAATATTTTATATTTAAACTAGCATTCAAAATTTCATTTTCGATTAAATTATATTACATATAACTCGACATTCGGATAAAGGTCTTGACCGTTGACTTTCAGGAAGATTCTCTTTCGGCTTAATATTCGTAATCCACATACGCACAAATTTATCAACGTGTTTATTTGGTTTTCATATTCGCGTTATTCGTGGGGAAGTGGCATGAAACTATTCCTCCTTCACAAGTTCATGTTAAAATTGTCAGTTCATTCACCTTATATCTTGTGCTGTGATGTATTGAATTACTTTGTCTTTAGAAATATGAATCGTTATGCGCAAAAAAGATAGCTTATGTTATCCAATAATATAAACTTGGAATATTTTTGTAACTCATACTCTTCCTGTGCCATTTCACCGTTTCTTGTATCATATAACTAATCTAGAAAGTTTGCAAAATAAATAAGATTTAACAAAACATAAAGAGGAAATAAGAAAAGCTACTACATTTTTAAGGTTCTAATAATTACAAATATGATGTGCGAAATCGAAGTAAAAACTAAATGATTATACGCTATCTGTAATTTCATACAGGTGTGACGTAAGTTATTCGTATTAAACATGACTGATTACAGGTAACTTGCACTAAAATACAGTAGCTGCTTTATCTATATCACAAGTTTGTTCTTGAAAATCTCCAACAAATCGTATATTAATAGAAAAGGAGAGTGCGTATGAACATCACGTACTCCGAGATTAATACTATAAAGAACGTATAAATATATGAGTTTCTTTAAACTTTCTGTATCGTAAATGTAGAAAAGTTGAAAAAACAGCTGTTTTATTCTTTTTTTTCAGAATATTTTGTGTTGTTTATTAAAATTAGATTAGAAAGTAGATTATCTTGAAAATTAAACTTGTGAGAAATGTATTAGAAATAAAAAATTCTTAATCATGAAGATGATTAATTTTATCTGCCGTGTTGCATACGATCCTTAATACTCGTTGACTGATTAAATAGAGAAAATAATATCAAGCACGCAGCTTTTCATTGATTTTAATAGTGTTTTAAGGTACCTATTGCTATACGTCTATAATCAATCAGTAGTGGTGTGTTTACCGCAAGCTAGATAGTTCGATATAAACCTACATAGGGATATAATCTCAAACAGAGGAACATTTTGATAAACAGAACAAAAGGAAAGTCATTATCTGTATCTTCAACGTAGCAGAATTAACACAATAATTAGAAAAGTAACACACACATATATTTATTTGGAATTTTGTTCACGTGTTCTTACCTCTCACTTGCAAGCTGTTTATGATGAAGAGCCATGTCGGATTCTTGAATTAAAATGGCAGAATTTACTATAGCTTGCTACAGATCAAATTAGAGAGAAAATGTTATTCGGCTGAGTGCTTCTCAAATAATTAATTAATTAATTATCTATACAATAGAAGGATTTTGTTTACGTGTAACAACGAAAACGTTAGCCAATAACACTTTTCATAATTATATTTTGTTGTTTTAAAATTAACGATACTGGAAAAATAGTTATACTGCTTGTCAAATTTTAACAGAATCTGAAATCTGTTTTCTGGGCAAATTAACTCTTCTATTTCTACAATTTTGTTCAATATTATATATTTAACTATTATAGTAATACTTGAAATGTTTGTTTAACATAACAAGGGTTTCAAATTATTAATTAAGTAAAGAGGCTATTTCTAAAAACACTATGTAGTGTATTATTTCAAAACCAATATCTCCGTTTATTTGATAATATTGAAAGTTTCACCAAAATAAATAGTTATATTATAGTTTATAGATATAAGATTAAAACTATTAAATGTTCATTAGTCTATTTCATATACTTCTGTTAGTGTAGCGTGGGCTCCTTCTTTTTGCTCGTAGTAAAACAAAAACCATTTTACTCATCCTAAGATATCGAGTTGCACTTACTTCGTGATCCGGGTCGATATCTAACGCCCTGTTAAACATGGCCAAGGCTTCTTGATTTTTCTTTTGGTCCATTAACAATACTCCGAGCTGAGGAGGATAAATAATACTTCACTTACCTGCTTTTACTGCTTTGAAAAAACACAGTCATCAATTAGGGGCTCAGTGTTGCCCGCCATGTATTAGGTAAGGTGTTTAATTGAATGAAGTGGTACATTGAAGTTCCAAACAGGTAAAAAAACCCGACAAAATGTCCTTTGCTATTGTCATGCTTTTTAAACTTAACTGGAACAAGTTCTCAGAAAAAAGGTAAACAACTTAAATGGCAATATATATACAACCTAACCTGTCTAATAACTACTAAAAAGTAGGAGAATAGTGTTCAATATCCTCTACCATAATATATGAATATTAGTTTACGAATAAAGGAAGTTAACACAAATCAAGATATATAATTCCAACCCACATACTATAGTTACGGCTAAGTATAATGAAGAAACTATCAAACTAAATATATTGTTAATATAACAGCTAATAGTATGGTTTTGAGTAGTTCAAATTTTCAAATATTATTTTAATTAAAACTAGTTTAACTAAGTCAGTAAGTAACAGAAACAAAGGGAAAACAAGAAAACACTGTATTTAAAAAAAAGTACCATTATCGTTGTACGCTCGTCGTTTACAGAAATGCAGTGTACTGACATCACTGTCATGTCTGCAGTGTATTGACATCACTGTCATGTCTGCAGTGTACTGGCATTCCTGTCATGTCTGCAGTGTACTGGCATCACTGTCATGTCTGCAGTGTACTGGCATCACTGTCATGTCTGCAGTGTACTGGCATCACTGTCATGTCTGCAGTGTACTGCCATCACTGTCATGTCTGCAGTGTATTGACATCACTGTCATGTCTGCAGTGTACTGGCGTCACTGTCATGTCTGCAGTGTACTGGCATCACTGTCATGTCTGCAGTGTACTGGCATCACTGTCATGTCTGCAGTGTACTGGCATCACTGTCACGTCTGCAGTGTACTGCCATCACTGTCATGTCTGCAGTGTATTGACATCACTGTCATGTCTGCAGTGTACTGCCATCACTGTCATGTCTGCAAACGAGGGATAATTGAAAGCAGATCTGGTAAACATATTTCTAACGCTTTTATCTTAGTTGACTCCAAATGCACATGTTGCGCACTGAATCTTTTCTGCTGGATTAGTACATCTCTTCCTCTCAGAATTGGAGCAAAAAATAGGTTTTACTTATGCATGACGTGCCTTTAAGTGTTTAAACTTAGAAAACGTAGTTAAATGTTAAGAGAGGACTTCAGAATTTTTGTCACGTTACTCAACTCACCATATTTCTCATGATTTTCACCTATTAGAAGACGAACGCTCTTTACTTTTTTATCAGTGAATAAAATTTTTAAGTAAAATTGAAATATCTAATTTTGAACTTTTTAGACGTAGCATAACGCATACTCGTTCATTTATTACTTCTTTTATTTTTTGTACTCATTTCGCATGTATTTTAATTAGATATCTATCGAATCGACGTTTTTTCAATTCATATGCTGCTTAAAACACTTCTGATCGTTAAAAAACAGTATTTTGTCAATAGAAAAAATTAAAGTGTGCAAATAAAAGCATTACAAATAACATAAAAGGTTATATAGAGAAGTAAAATGTAACCGCGTGTGTGTGCTATATATCATAATGATTAACAATGTGATTCGAAATTCATTTGGTAATTAGAGAAACACTTCTGCAAGTGCTTATGATATCAGACATTATATTATTTATAAATTTAAAATAGGAGTTTCGTAAAAAGAAATGGTACTGCTAAATCTAGCTGAGGAGAACAAGAAAACTGTATAATTATTAAATGACTAATTACTAGTGTTCCATGGAAATTATCGATTATCTCATCAAGCAAGTGCAATTTGTTTACTTACGTTGTGATAAAGGTCTGGGTTATGAGTATCATACTGTAACGCTCGTTCGTACATAGCCTCTGCTTCTTTCGTTCTGAAACATAGCAGTTTCGAAGCTTAAAATCAGATAGCTCTTAAAAGGTATAAAGCAGCTTTAATATTAGACAATATACTCAATTACAAGTGAAAAAAATCAGTGAGGAATGTTATGTTCCCCTTAATCTCATGTTAAATATGTGTTACATTGATGTTAAGTAAAAAAGATTAAATCATGTGCTACACCAGCCAGTTCAACACAAACCGTAATTATTTGTAAGATTTTTACAATAATTACTAACTTCCCGGAAGTAACCGTCTTTATCAAGCAAACTCTAAAATATCTTTCTCAGATGCACGTTTACCCGTTTTTATAGGCCCGGCATGGCCAGGTGGTTAAAGCGCTCGACTTGTAATCCGAGGAGTGCGGATTCGAATCCCCGTCACACCAAACATGCTTGCCCTTTCAGCCGTGAGGGCGTTATAATTTGACGGTCAATCCCACTATTCGTTGGTAAAAGAGTAGCTCAAGAGTTGGCGGTAGGTGGTGATGACTAGCTTCATTCCCTCTAGTCTTACACTGCTAAATTAGGGATGGCTAGCGCAGATAGCCCTCGAGTAGCTTTGCGCAAAATTCAAAACAAACTAAACTAACCCTTTTAAAAAAAAATAATGCAAGATTTACATTGTATAAACTGATCGTTTCTTTCCAATTCTTTAGCATAACTATAATGTAGTTTGCACGTTGTTTTCAGAATGTATCGTAGTTTAAAATATCGTATTGTGTTTACTTATGGTTTACAAAGAGTGAAGCTTACTTATCCAATATTTCTGTCACGTCTCCAAATATTTTAGTCTGTCATATATTTTGTGTATTTAACATGCGCACATCTTACCGCATACGTAGGATTTATGTAGTTCATGGCATAAAAGATAACAATTCTACATCTTTTTTGAATTTCAATGAGAAGATTCCTGTTCTAGGCTTTACTCCAGAGAATTGGTTATTCATATCACTTCTTCAAATTGACAGCCAAGCAAAATGAGATGTATTACATGACTGAATGTTGGTGGTATTTTCGATTTCTTACATAGTTCTAAATTACTTGTTGATATATAATAACTCCTCTGTTTTTACTGAAGGAAACAATGCAGACTTTCCTATTTTTATACAGGATTCATCCAACTTGTTTTTCCTATCAAAGTTCATTGAATTCATTTCCTAGTATCCTTAAATTTATATATCTTTGTAATTCAATAAAACTGTAGCATACCTTTATTGGTTATTAATATTTCTACAGTTGTAAACAAAACTAAAATTAAATTAATCATTGCCTATCTATAAACGAGAATAAATGTAATAAAAATGCCGACAAAGCAAAAAAAAATGACATAAAGAAAATACTTTCAAAACTTCAGACAAGAAAATTCATAAAGAAGAAATTACATTTGAATCGGTGGAGTAGCTGATACTGCCTTCTTCATTCCAATAACCTGACATACTTACGGAAAAATGCATTAAAGTTCATTTAAATGTGCGATGCCAATGTCAAGTATTATTATTTGATGTTTAAATAGAACTGGTCTTTAGTAATTTCAGTTTAAGTCCTCGAACTAATACTGCTTCCAATTATCTGAAAATGTTAAATAGCCATTCTCTCATAATTAAAAGTCATCTTTCTGTTTGATGTAGGAAAACAGTGTTTAATTCAGATGTGTTCCATGAGTTTCCAATAAACTTCTGACCTGAAATATGAATGTTTTCAAACATTAATAATCTTTGATTTGGAACTTCTTATCTGTTTTGTCTAAAAGTTATGCAGTTTCAAATACTTAAATTGACTGAATTTTAGCTAAAATCATTCTTAAAGTGATTTATTTTTATGGTTTACCGAGCTAACTGAATTACCATGTATTTATGGTTTATTCAAGGACGGATTATTGTACAATTGGATAAATATTCTGAGTTCTACTTTAAACTTTTATTGCAAGATTTTCTTTTCATAATAACTTAACGTATAGTGTTTCTCAGTTTGACAATAAATTCAAATATCAGATCACTATGTCCGGATTTTTTTTTTAATTCGCGAAAATCTACACGAGAGCTATCTGCACTAGCCGTCCTTAATTTTGCAATGTAAAACTAGAGGGAAGGCAGCTAGTCTTCACCACCCACCGCCAACTCTTGGGCTATTCTTTTACCAACGAACAGTGGGATTGACCGTCACATTATAACGCCCACACGGCTGAAAGAGCGAACTTGTTTGGTGCGATGGGGGTTCGAACTCACGACCCTCATATTACGAGTCGACTGGCTTAACCCAGCTGGCCATGCTGGACCTTTATTTCAGGAACTAGTTTCCAAATGACGGATGAACACAATAAGCAAAACTTGTTTAACAGTAAGAGGATTAAGGTTATTATATGTAAGTTTCTTTTTGCGCTGTATCCTCCGATAGGGTCGATCCCACGAATTCTAGCGTCACAAGTTCTCGAGCTTATCGCTAAACCACTGTAGGCCATTGAAATTGAACAGTTATTAACAAATAACAGACAGTAAATGTCTTTAAATGTTTCACGTTCTCATCATTATCAAGTTCTCTTAATACAACTTTCATCATAAGAACGTACTACAGCTTCATATCAAACTCCGAAGACTTGCCAAGATACGTAGTTTCCGCATGAAATCAAGGATGGCAGAAATGACGACACGAAAGATGACAAAATGTCTATCAAATGTCCCTCACTGGGTTAGCGATAAAGTGACGGACTTACAGAGCTAAAATTCAGATTCTGATTTCCCGCGTTAGACACAGCGAATAACTCAGTATGGCTTTGTTCTAAAACAAATATACAAATAAAGCAGTTCTATCCGATTGAAGTAGAGAGAGAAGTATGGTTCGCTCCATATCGTTCTTGCATACACCATGCTTTATAGGTTTGTTTTGCATTATGCGCTTTATAACGTTTCCATGGCTGAAAGAGTGAGTTTATCCAGTGACGAAACTTCAAACCTGTAACTGTTAGATTGTGAGTCAAGATCCTTAACCACCACACCATATCATCGTTTATAGAATTTATTGTTGTGATGTCCTTGATTTTATATAAATGAAAACAACACACAGACTGAAACATACGAACAGACAAAAATGATTTATTGCTGTCTAGTCGACTAAAAATTAAAAATAGGCGCTTTTAGCTCTAGAAACCGTGAAAGTCACGGTTATACGTTATTTTGATCCGTATAAACCAAACGACATCTGATCAGTTTTATTATAGTACGTAAGTTGTATTTACATATAATAAACAAGTTTAGCTAAAGATAAGCAAATATTCCTGAAATAAAGAGCACATTATCAGTGTTTGGCAGAAAGAAACTACCATTATGTTTCATGAACTCAACGAGGGCAGTTTTTTTAACTCTTATGTAGAAACGTGGTTTGGAAGATAAATTAACATGTTCATTTCAATCTGTGTATAAATGCGTTTCTTTATATTATAAAGCTTATAGATCTACACATTCTTATGATATCCGTCGGTCCTGTATACAAAGAAGTAAGTTGACCAATATTACGGATAAAACCATTGTATCAATGCTAAGGAATGATAATTATTTGGTTGATATAGTGAAAGCTAGTGATACATAAGAAGTGAACGTATTCTGTAGGCTGTAGGCCAAATCACAGTAGATATTATTACGTGTTCTTTTATTGTCCTTCTTCCATTGAATTTTGCTACCTAAACTGTTGTGTTCAATGTTACAAAGGGAATAGTTGTGTTACTGGAATTACGATGGTGGTTGTTAAACACCTTCGGATGGAAGAAGAGCCTTAGTCACGATTTATATTTCATAAAGTAATCCAAAACAAAGTTTAGATCCACTATTAAGTCCACTGAAAGTTTAAATGAACACAAATTTCAACATTTTCCTGAGTTCTTCCACAATCCAACTTTTTTTTGACACATCAAAATTTCGAAACTTGTACCTATATATACTTGTGGTTTCCTCGAAGTAGGCCTAAACTTTATTAATTAACATGGCATTATTTGTTTACCTACTAAAAAAAAATGAGAACAGGATGAATATTTATTGCATAATAAGGTTAATTAAAATAATTATTTGGAGTCTAAAGCTAAGCCTAGTAAGTATTCTTGTGATACGTAATTTAACATGATGTAAATTGAGTACAAATCTGAAAATATATAGAAAACTTGTATATTAATTTGGGTTTGTTCCTCTGAAAACCTAATAAAGTCAGATTTATAAAAGTAATTTATTTTCGAAATAATGTAAAATTATATCAACAGTAGTTTTATTCGCAAAAGTATATCGACCACCGAATGTGAGAAACAATACCAATAAAGGAAACGTTAAAAATCAGATTATATTATCTTAGACGTATTTAACCTTATACCAGTTGTATTAGATAGGTATTGAAATTAGTCTTAAACTTATTTTGACCAAGAAACGAAATATTTTTACGTTACGCAAGTATACGCAATTGGTAAGAAGATTAAGGGATAACCTAGTCAACATTTTCTATCTTGTTCGATTAACCAGCTTATCTAGATGGTTTCCTTGCAATATTCTGCCATAATATTAGCAACGACTTCTATTATATACTATGAACAAAATAAGCAGCTTATAGATGTCATTCAACCATTCACCAAATCTTTTAATAACATATTTTAAATACATCGTAAATTATCTCTTTGCAATAAATATGCAGAATGTCCCGAAATGAATATATCGAAAAAGAAAGTTGAAAACTTTTATTATATGAGCTAACAATGAAATTAAAAGCGAAATATTTGTTTGTTTTTAATTTTGCACAAACCTACTCGAGGGCTATCTGTGCTAGCCGTCATTATTTAGCAGTGTAAGACTAGAGGGAAGGCAGCTAGTCATCACCACCCACCGCCAACTCTTGGGCTACTCTTTTTACCAACAAATAGTGGGATTGACCGTCACATTATAACGCCCCCACGGCTGAAAGGGCGAGCATGTTTGGCGCGACGGGGATGCGAACCCGCGACCCTCAGAGTACGAGTCGCACGCCTTAACACGCTTGGCCATGCCGAAAGCGAAATATATTCTGATGACTTGTAAGTTTTATTGAAGTTAATTATTATTGTTCTTATTTATATTATTTATCATTGTTATTTATTAACGTAGTTTATTGCAGATTTCTGAAGAGACCCTGCTTTTGAGTAATATTGGAGATACTGAAGAGTTAGTCAGAGTCCACCCTTTTGGACATTTACCTTTGAAGCTTTTTGGAAACAAAAGTCTGCCATAACAAACCAAAGAATTTTGAGAAACTGAAATTTCGTATTCGTGATACTGTCTTATCAATCCCTAGAGTTACAGTGGAAAATGTGTTCTCATAATTTGAATGCAGAATTAGATTGATTGTAGCCAATAATAGAAGACATGTAGAAGTTTATTATTCAACTTGCTTTATGGTATATTTATTTTGAAACAATCTATATATAGATTATTGTGGGCACACAGAATTATATTACTAATTACCAGTAGCACGCTATCGTGTCTCATGTATATCAAGATGCCTAAACAATAAACGTAATTTCATGGGTGTAGGAAAGATTGCACTTAAAAATATTACACATTTATTAGCGATCTAACGCTGAAGAAGCGTTTTCTTTTTATTTTTTTGGCTTCTTTCATTCCCACACACATATATATGAAACAAAATATTTACCTGTTAATTTTCATTAAGAAATCTCCTCGATTTAGGTAAGCTCTGGTGTAATCAGATCTCAGTTTGATCGCTTCTTGGTATAGCTGAAAATAAATGTAATACAAATGATGTATGATGCATAAGTAGAATGTATGAATAAATATAGACATTAAATTGGCTTCGAGTTTTATAAGTAGACAACAAACAAATGCAGTTTTCAAACTTTATAAACTCCCGTAAAAAACATTACTGAATTGAAAAAATAAGACGGGTAAAGTTCAAAGAAAATTAGTGCTTTCTAGATCATCGATGATCGGAAGTTTTGACGAAATTAGTCACATTTCTAAACATTCATCTACTTTGATGACGAAATTTTTACTTCTGTATCAGAGGAAGCTAAATTTATCTATTGGAAACAGCGAAATATATAATAACAACGGCGAATTATTATGAAGAAACCAATGCGGGTCAATTTCTGTTACAGTTGGCTTCAGTGAAGTATATATGCATTTGTTCTTTATTGGCTTTATGAAGGTAAGTTTTTAATAAATAAATTATGTTTTGTCCTATAAGAAGAAAAAATAAAATATTGCAACTATCGGAAACAAAAATAGTTAATATAAATATGAAATAAAACAACATGGTCAAATATCTTATTTCAAAGTTTTTTTAATTACAATCACTAGAACATTTACAATACACAACTTTTTCTTGAAAATAGAATTGTTTGTATTTTTTTATATATTAGAGTTTGTATTTTCATGTTTTAGAATGACTTGGGTTCTGTACCACATGTTAGTTACTAGATGACTTAATCGTCTATACAAACACTCATATAGGCACATATTTGTCTCTTTGTGTTTCTTTTTATAAAAAAGAAACATAAGTTAGAAGAAACACTTACCGCGTCAGCCTCTTCCAATCTGGTGTTATTACGAGAAATCAGTGATGCTAGATTGAGAAACAGTTGTAAGTGAGTTTGAGTAATACGAGCTTCTGAGGATTTGATACGACTGGACTTTGGGAGAAGGGATTTTGCCTGCCGAGAAACGATTATTCTAATTATTTTATTGGTATTTTTACTGTCCCACACAAATTCTATAGATATTTTGGCGAGCTGAAATGTTATTTTCTAACTCCCTGAACAGGTTATATACACTGTGGGTGTTCTGAAAAATCTTCATATTTATACCAAACAAGTTAAACTTCAGAAATTAGATTACGCCATTTCAATCTTTTATATTATTGTGTGGACATTTTTGAAGACGTACAAAAGCTAAGTTTTGATAATAGTGTGGATTTTTCAATGTTATCTGGCTTTGTTATTTTTGTCTTTAGAAAGTAAAGCTGAGTAACAAAAATTAACTATATTAAGTAAGATTGGAGACGAAAATAGTAAGTACGAGCTTTTTATTGAATTTTAATAGTGTAATGTGGTAGCATAACGTTATATTAGGTGTAGTATATGTAACGGCTCTTTAGGCTTAGTTATAATTCAATGTGCAGTGAGTGTACGATAAATTAAATAGATTATTTGATTCAATAAATACAGGCTAAAAGCTTGTTAATTGTCGGATTTAGGCTTACCAGTGTTAACAACAGGCTGCTGATATTTATTCATGATGTCGTGTGTTTATTTTAATTGTACAAATAATACAATGGTTAAAACTTCGAGGGTTCCCAGTCTCTTACATGCGATAGTAGAATGAATGGGTTTTATTTGGGAATATTTTACTACTACGCACTTTTTAGGAAGCTATAGGTGAGGATGTTCAGGTTATACAAAGACTTTGCAGGTTTAAGGAAAGTTGGAGACTCTCCTAGTTGAAATTGGGAAAATAGAGAAATAGAAGTACAAACTGTGGGAAATAACAGCAGGATCTCAATAGAAGCCTATTCTTTTAGATACAAGAGTAGTTGAGATTATTAAGGATTAGAGTAAGGAGACAAAACTCTTTGTAGGAACTTGTTACAGACAAGATGAAACTGATAAACTTATTGGGATACTTTACAGTGATATTTATTCATAATTATGGGTGATTTTAATTTCAGTCATATTGATTGCGAAATGCTAAAGTCAAACTACGAGAGGTAAAGGTTCCTTAAAACTGTTCAAGATGGAACTCTTCATCATTTGGTCAACAAATCTATTAGAAATAATGTTATTTTCGAATTAATGTTGTTTTCTAATATCGAATGAATGAGAAAGTGGAAACTGAGGAACACCCAGGTACAAGTCATCATTGCTGTATTAGATTTGTTGTTTTGCTGCATATGGAAATCAGAAATAATTATTATCTGATTCCAAACTTCTAAAAAAGCAAATTTTGAAAGGATGCAACAAGAATTGTGAATTGAGAAGCTGAGCTATTTGAAAACATACGAAAAATATTTAGATAATTTTTTTTTTAATATTTAACACTCCTACGAAAAGTGGGGCCTAATAGACCCCAGAGCAACTTGAAAGGTTATTAATATTAAGCTAATAATTTTGTATTTAAATGAAATTGCCATTTAAATCCACTAATGAATGGATTAACGAGATTCCCACTGTCCCTATCTACTATCTAGCGAAACCACAGCCAGGGGAACGGGCTTGGAGAAATCAGGACTAGAAACGTTTTTTCGTAGGAGTGTTAAATCAAATTCCTTACAGAAAAAAAAAACATTTGGTTTGTTTTGAATTTCGCACAAAGCTACTCGAGGGCTATCTACGCTAGCCGTCCCTAATTTAACAGTGTAAGACTAGAGGGAAGGCAGCTAGCCATCGCCACCCACTGCCAACTCTTCGGCTACTCTTTTACCAACGAATAGTGGGATTTACCGTAGCATTATAACGCCCCCACGGCTGAAAGGGCGAGCATGTTTGGTATGATGGGGATTCGAATCCGCAACCCTCGGATAACGAGCCGAGTGCTTTAACCACCTGGCCATGCCGGGCCCCAGAAAGAAAAAAATGACTGCAAGTAAAAAAAAGGGTTAATTGACAAAGGGTATATGAAGTAAAATTAAAGAAAATTATCGCAAATTTAAGAAAGTTAAATTGACCAGTATTATAGAATATGAAGAATGTTAGTCAAACAGGAAATTATGGCATCCAAAATTTGACTGAAAACATAAAAATTAACAATAAGGATTTTTAAAAGTATATTGGGTGTAAACAAAATGTTAGGGTGGAGATAGGACCCTTGAGGAATAACAAAGAAAGGCTTTCATCTGATAATTATGAAATAGTTATGTTATGAACTTCTGCTTTTATCTTCAGTTTTTACAAATGAAGAATTAACCGGTGTTCCTCATATTGGATAATTAATAGATGAAAACAAAGTTCAACAAGACAATGGCATAAATTCTGAGCTTGTTAAAATAAAATTGCAAAGTTTAAAGAGTGACAAGGCTCCTAGGCCAGATGATATTCCCATAGAAGGTTTTAAAGAAGGTCAAGAATTGAATATGTCAGCCATTTACCTCAGTTGTTTGTAAGTCCTTGATTAGTGGGCAAGTACCAATAGATTGTAAATTATCTAATATCATTCCTATCTTCAAGGGAGATAATAGAAGTTGTCATAGTAATTATAGACCTATTAATTAGTCTTACTTCAGTTGTGGGGAATATTTTGGAAAGTCTGATGAAAGATGTTTTGCAAAATCATTTAACAAAGTTTAGATTTTTTTATAGTCGACATGGTTTCTCTAAGAGAAATCTTGCCTTACAAATCTTTTGACACATTTTGAAAATGCTACCGCATATGTAGATGAGGTTAATAACGTAGATTTGAACTATATAGATTTTTAAAAAGCATTTGAAAAAATGCCACATAAAAGGCTTGCAAAGAAACTTCCTTGTAGGTATAATTTAACTAATTGGATAGAAGGGTGGCTTGATGAAAGAAAGCAGAGAGTTGTTATAAATGGAGTTCAATCAAACTGGATTAATGTCAAAAGTGGGATACCTCAAGGCTCAATTATAAGATATTTGCTTTGTTTGATTTACATTAATGAAATACATGAAAGAATGATCAATAAGTATTTTAAATTAACTGGTTATATCAAGATATTGGGTTTTAATTATGATAAATGCAAGACATTGCATGTGGGTTATCACAATTTGAATTATATTTTGGATAGGAATAACCTTATTAGTGTCATGAAAGAAAAGGATTTTGGAGTATTGGTTGAGTATTGGTTGCTAGTAGTACGGAAAATAGGATTTTAGGTTGTATTTAGAGAAATGATAAATATAAGTCAAAGGAGATTATAATTTCATTGTATAGGTTATTGGTTAGGTCACATTTTGAGTATTATGTTCAGTCTTAAGCTCCTTTCATAAGATAACACATCAAAATGTTGGAAAGAGTTCAGAAGAGGGTTACTAAAGTGGTACATGGGATGGAGAAGTTTTCATACGAGCAGAGATTATAATCTCAAAATTATTTTCTCTTGAAAAAGGAGAGTTATAGAGCATCTAATTGAAGTATTTAAGATTGTAACAAGCATTTATAATGCTGATGCATCAAGATTTTTCATACTTAACAGTGAGAATTATAGAACTTGGAGACATAAAGATAGATTTAGGTTAGGTGGAACCCGTGTTCAGATAAGATAATTTTATATTTCAAATAGGGTAGTTGATCTATAGGATCGGGTATTGTGGAGGCAGTAAATTTGAGTGAGTTTAAAAAAAAACCATGTTAGATATATATGAATTATAAGGGCTAGATTTAATTTTTTAAAATAGTTTTGATTTGGCTTAGAGAATGGAACAGCCGAGGTGGACCAACAGGGTTTTTTGTTGTCCCTAAACATTATGTTATGCACACAGCTTACCAATAAACAGAAATCCAGAAGACATATCATTTTGGTAAGTAAAAAATAAACAAAGGGTACACGATTATCTTTAGTGTTTAGAGGATCGGATTTTTACAATATGTAAGACAGAAACGCTTATACACGTTGTAATTACAAGATATAAACTCTATGTTTGTGGGATTACATCCATTCGTAGTGAAGAATATGTACATCTCTGTAAGTGGGTTGCTTGGCGTCAGGGAAAAATTTGTATGGAGCATACACATGCTCCATGGAGTTCATATTCAGAGATTAGCTTGGCTTCTGGAGAGTGGTAGTTTCTTGGCCCTCAAGTTACAGTTTAGTGAATCAGACTGAATTAGCAGGAACCCCGTCTTAGATGAGCATACTTCCTTTTTGGTAAATTGTTCATTAGAGTAAACAAATAGAAAACCTTGCTCGAGAACTGTGACGTATGAACCAACAGTGATTGTTGCTTCATATACCACTAAAATAGCGCCTCACACTAGAGCAGTGGTTTGCAGACAGTTCAGCAAATGTTCTTGGAAAGATGATCAACAAACCTATCTTCGTCCACTGTCCAAAATTTGTGCGCAACTGAATACAAAAGTACAGTGCTATAAAATAGAGAGGATGGAGGGGTATATAGTATAATCCAGTACATTTGATATTCACGTATATCTAAACAAGGCTACATGTACTAGCCGTTCGTAATTTTAAACAGAGAGTAGAAGGAAAGCAGCTGATCAATAGCACTGACCATCAACTTCTGTATTTCCTAACCGAATAACAGCTTTTGGCATCACTCTCAAAATGTACTGATGACCACAGTGTGCAGAATACGATTTTGCTGCAATGATGTGTGAACTGTAGGCCTTCAAGTTTGTATTCCAGCACGCTAACGACTTGGTCACACCTGATTCGGCATAGAGTGCTTCTTTTGCTTGCGTTTGAATTTCGTGCAAAGCTACAAGAGGATTATCTTCGTTAACCGTCCATAATTTAGCAGTATGAGACTGGAGGGAAGGCAGTTAGTCATCACCAACTCTTGGACAAATATTTTACCAACGAATAATGAGATTTAACGTCACGTTATAACGCCCATAC
The DNA here is from genome assembly GCF_004210375.1 of Tachypleus tridentatus. NCBI lineage: Eukaryota > Metazoa > Arthropoda > Merostomata > Xiphosura > Limulidae > Tachypleus > Tachypleus tridentatus. The sequence continues at coordinate 56,220,809 of NC_134825.1, forward strand.
AACTGAAAGAGCGAGCGTATTTGGTGTGACGGGGATTCGAACCCGCGACCCTCCGATTACGAGTCGAGCTCCCTAATCACCTGGCCATGCCGAGCCTAGTATAGATGGAGAAGTGGATTGATTCCAGCTGTTTTGGCATTGTAGTCCATATTATAAATATGGCTTCTGATCGCACACTTGTTCAATTCGTGCAACAGTAGCAATTGTTTGAAGTGGGCGCCATTCAACATACTTATCACACCACAAAGAGTCCTTCTACTAATACTTGGCTGCCGAAGCTGTACAGAGATACGAAGGCTGTTCAAAAAAATACGCGGACTGTTTGAATTGCGCGGCTCCAGTTGGTTCCATGGGAATTCGCTTGGTGTCGCTAGGTTTGCACAGATCAGCTGATTACGGCGCCATTTCCCGATTGCAAATATCTTCATTTGTATATTAGCTACGCGGTTTTAAGTGAAGTGCGATTTTTTCGTTTGGCGGATTTCAGAATGAATGACCTGAAGGAGCGACTGAAACTTTTGCTATGCTTAACACGGCTTACGGTGATGTTGCTATGAAGCGTACGGCATGTTTCAAGTGGCATGAACGTTTTAAGGATGGTCGACAGTCCATTGAAGATGATGAGCGTCCTGGACAAAATCAACACCCTGGTACGACAAATCGACGTCTGACTGTCAGGGAGCTTGCTGAAGAGTGTGAGATATCAGTTGGATCTTGTTACGAGATTTTGACCGAAAAATTGAAGATGTACCGCGTTGCTGCGAAATTTGTGCCTCAGAACTCGTGAGTTTTTGGCCAAACACTCGATCACTGTTCTTTCCCACCCCCTACTCACCTTACCTTGCTCCTTGCGATCTTTTCTTGTTCCCCAAACTCAAAAGACCCTTGAAAGGAAGAAGATTTGAGACGATTCCAGAGATTAAGGCAAATGCGACGAAGGAGCTGGAGGACATTAAAAAAGCAGCGTACCAGGACTGTTTTAACAAGTGGAAACACCGTTGGGATACGTGTGTGCGTTGGTGAGGAGAGTACTTTGAAGGGGTCCCAGAGCTGTAACTTTTAAATAAAGTACATTTTGTTTTATGACGTCAGTCCGCATATTTTTTTAACAGACCTCGTATTTACTTTCCAACCTTATTGAACTTGCATTGTCACCTTATTCACTTTATACAGCATTTTTATTATTTCTCTCAGGCCTTCACTATCCTTCCATTGTCCCACTGTATGACCTCGTAAAATTACTATTAATTTTCGGATTCTCTGGCTCATAACTATGTATATTGTGTTGTGTTTTCCGACCTGTAACTGTTTTACTAAATAAAAGCTACTATCATGGAGACAGCCGCTTTGTATTATCGTGTATGCCTATTCATTCATTAGAAAGATATCTATATGATCTATAAGAGTCATAAACAGTGATTAATGGGAACTAGATGGTGAATTTATCAATGGTTGCAAAATATTATTAAATAACATATAAAAGAAAAGTGAATAAATTGTATAAATAAAAACTATTTTGTGTTTTAGCCCCTTCCTTTACTCAAAGCATTATGCTTAGCTTTTTTTTTTAATTTCGCACAAAGCTACTCGAGGGTAATCTGTGGTAGCCGTCCCTAATTTAGCAGTGTAAGACTAGAGGAAAGGCAGCTAGTCATCATCACCTACTGCCAACTCTCAGGCCACTCTTTTACCAACGAATAGTGGGATTGACCATCACATTATAACACCCTCACGGCTGGGAGGGCTAGCATGTTTAGCGCAACGCGGGCGCGAACCCACGACCCTCAAATTACGAGGCTCATGCCTTAACACGCTTGGCCATGCCGAGCCTGCTTAGATTTTATGCTATCATATAGTTACAGACTGGTTAAGAGGAAAACACATGATCTTTTTTATCGAAATCACTATTTAATTTCGTTTTAAATTCTACTCTTCCCCTCTTCTGATTTTAGTTATACTGAAAGCTGTTAAATTAGTGTTGGGATATAATATATTTAGGCTTCTTCCATGAACCAACATGTAAATCTGAAAGCTCAAAAGTTCATTGAAGAATGTGCCTTTATTTAACAATCAATAATAAAACAATGATAATCAGAATTTTTTTAATTTTTATGATAAAACAGTTCGCCGTCATGTGGTAATTCCAATAAATCACGATTATAGAGTATTCTTCCAATGTATAGTGTTGCTTCCCTCAATTCAGCTAAGTTCTTTGGTCGACTTTTAATTTTTTCAAGCTATGCATAAGATATCGTTTCACCACACTTATTATATATTTTTTTTCTCCAGAAGATAGATTCCGCCAAATATATCATGCTACTGTGGATCAGAATATACTTGAGCTTCTTACCAGTCATGGTGCCATCATTATAATATAGATACTGACATCACTGGTTAAGATGCAGCCTGAAACTTGTACAAATACCCCATCGTAGCTGTCATACATTAATTATGACACTGTTATCCTCTGATATTACTTGTTGTTTAATAGTTGAAAGTTGTAAGCATCTGTAATGGATAACAAACTTCCAGCTTTGCTCATTCTACTGTTTTTAGTGTGATGCACATTTCAACGTTTCGGTTTGGCTATGTCTTTTCATCAGTGGAATGCGTTAATATTTGTATCTTACTGTTCTCAAGGTAACATTTATACCCGTCTTTACAGTGAACATGATCTATGCTCAAACGTCATCTACCTCGTAAAACACATTCTGAGGTTGTTAATATCACGTTTACGAGAATTTCGATTTTCTACTTTGACCACTTCTATTACAAACAGTAGCTGTGACTGAAATACATCACTGTTATTGGGAATAATATGACTGACTGTATTTTATACACTTTACATTGGAGGGACACTTTACTTGGTTGGATGATAACCAAAGAATTATCAAAGCATGATTAATCTAATGAAGCTGATTTTCTTACAATAAAGTGGTGGTATTCTTCTAGTATTTGTCTTTTAATACCATTTTACCTCTCCAATTAGCAAAAAAGATATAAATCCTTAATAGTTTTTGGGGGAATCTTCATCATGTCTCCCATCAGATATTTGGATCAAAAAAGTAATATATTTTACGTGTGCTACTTCGATTAAAGTCAAATATATGAATTATATACTAACGTAAACAAACTTATTACACATATCTAACACAGATATAAAAAATAATTTGTTATTAATCAAAATCATGAAATTTAACCAAATCTAGCACACATTACAAAGCGATAATGTTATGTTGGATATATATGCTCACACCACTTCCTACATATACTGTGAATTACACAGAAATAAGTGAGTTAAATAACCAACAAAACGTCTGGGTGTATAGATATGGAATTCTTGTATATACACATAAGCCGTATTTTTCGTGTGATGACGTGTGTTTTCATGTGTAACAAATCCCCATCTAACTATTTGCTGAGTCCATCGAGGGGAATCGAATCTCTGATTTTAGCATTGTAAATCCCTAGACTTTACGCTGTACCAGCGGTAGACGGGTATAATGGCATAGTGGCAAACTGTTAGATATGTATTGTAACACTAAGGAACATTTACTGTGATCATACATTTCTGAAAAGTAAAAGATTTAAGACCAACTTGTACATATTTCATCAAATTTGTATTCTCAACTATTAAAAAAGAAGAAAAATTGGGCCAGCGAAGTATTTTATGACAGTAGAATAAGTAATAATTTTTTAAAGTCACAAAAAGTTATAGTGTGTGACATTTTAAACACATGCCATTTTGAGTTTACATAAACAGATGAAAGAAATTAAAACCTATACAGAGATAAAGAAAAAGACAAAAAAGCAGGAAAGGGTATGCCTTTGAATTTCCCATGTATTAAAAAACGGTAGCGTCGAGCTTTAACGTATGCGTATCGAATCATTGATCTTGCTTGAAACAATGCTAGAAGAACTCGTAGTTGATGAGGTACAGAAGAACAAAACCAAACAAGAAAAGGTAAAACTTTTCAGCAGTAGCAGTCTCTGAAGATAAATAACTAAGTTCGTACTTTTAAAGATTTCCTTTTACGAAAAGATTAGTACTTTTTGTACAGCATTCTGAAGGCTAATCTCGTACGAACCAAAATATTTCTTTATGAAATGAAATTTAGTTTATTTTAAGGTTTTTGTAATTTGTTTTCTTTAATACTTCATAAAGCTATCAATGCTCAACTCCAAGGAAAGAGTATACGAGTAGAGCAGCGTGGTCGAAGATTAAATAAAAGACACTGATGAGTCTCGAGATGTGTTAGGACAAGGTCTCCTTTGAGTTACTTTTGGAAACTCGTGGAAGATGAATAATCGGTCTAACGACCAAAAGTCACACTCACCTTGAGGTACACAAGCTCAGCTTCATAATATTTCTTCATATGTGTGAAAAGCCGACCAGAGTTGAGATAACCTCGAATGTCATCCGGCTGGATTCTGAAAAAAAAAATCATTAAGTAAGTAAAACCAGAAACCTTCACAATCGTTCAAAGAGCGTAAAAACTCCACTCTCATTGACCCTTGAATATGAAAGAAAAATTGACTTCGAAATGTGTTCCGAAACAAAACTTTTCTCGAAAGAAAATAAATAAAAAATTTAATTTTACAGTACAAACTTTGTTCTTATTCTTGAGTGCATTTAGTTATTACCGGTTTGTTTTTATGTATTTAGTCACTAAGAAAGACAACGAGAAGGCAGAAATCAGTTACTTAAGACTAAGTGATTTTTTTTTCTGAACGACGATATATATCGTTCTAAAAAACTATAATACGTTAGAAAGAGTTTACTTTTTGTTGTTTTTAATTTGGAGAAACGTATCATACCTAATTGCCTGTTGGAAATATTTTAAGGCTTCCTCGTACTGAGATTGTTCTTCTAAAACTTTTCCCAAGTTGTTGTAAAGCTTAGCATTTTTCTGGTTCACTCGGAGACCCGAAGAAAACAGAGTTTCATCGGATTCCCTAGGGACGAAATTCTCGTGATAAAAACGTCCCCAAAGTTGTCAGAATGAAAAATTAATTAATATATCAACAATATTTACAATAAAATATATGCTCAAATTACATGGGACAAAATATTCTCCTTTCAAGGCATGCCATAACTCATTAAAAAACACATACCAAACAGTAAACTGAATTTTTACGTAATTTCTGTATTATACCTTAAAAAACAATTTCACCTGTATGCTTACACAAGCTGATCATAAAGATTTTACTTTGTGTTAGCTCATTTAATGTGTATTTGTGTTTTGTTTTAGCGCAAACTTACACTGTGGACTGTGTTCGCTCTGTTCATGTCGAGAAATCGAACCCCAGACTTTAGAGTTGTTAGTCCGTACACGTTTAAAATAAACTAGTTTATAGTCGTATCAGTGATAGTAGGTTTTTATTTGGTTAACATTCTCTTGCGAAACTATACATTTCGTACTGTGAAATGTGAAATATAGCTTTGTAGAAAGAAGTTTGAAAATTACCTTTTACATTACTCGTACTAATGTATAACATTAAATAACCATTGAAGAAAACTAGAGGTATTGTCGTAACTTATAGCAGGTGTTGTCTATTAGTTTTAGCTTGAATAATTTTAATTCCCTATCTGTGAGCTTGTCAGGGAGAAATATTTGATGGATTGAATCCAAAGAAAGCTTTTGGGTATTGTCTATATCTTTAATTCTGAATAAAGATTTGAGCTCCTTGTGGTATCTGGATTCTGTACTGTTCACCAGGCTAAGAGGCAGTAAAACCTATATCTCCGTACAAAACTCGGTACTGGTCGCATATATTGCGCAATACAAAATCTGGTTCCTGGATTTTATGAAATTCTTTTCTCCACAGTTTTCGCAAGCTCTGTCCATAGAAGTGGTCGAGAAATGCGTTGTAGTGTGGATGAAGGTAGTAAAATAAATGAGCATGAACATTTTTACCCCGTACTAATTTGTGACATACGTTAGGTCCCAGCCTAATGCGTTATTACTTAAATAATATTACATAAATGTTATGTTTATTATTTCACTAATGTTCAAAGTCTTTTTAATTCTTCTATTTAAATTTTTGTTGTTTTATAGTTAAATTACGATAATTAAATAGGAAGTCACAAACATAATTCAGTTCTACAATTTAATCATCTCACTGCATGCAACTTTGAGAACTCACTACTTGAATTTGATAAGGCTTTATTAGTTATTTTTTCTTTACCTAAATCTGTATTAACACTCCGAAGAATCTACATATTTTAGAGATAATAGGACCAATATTCATGAAAGGTTCTAAACTTAATCCTTTGCAATATCAAAAACTGTCAGTACTATGCTGATGAAGTTATTTGCTTCCACAGTATAGCTATATATAGATTCAGACAAGTTGGAAGTGTAACCTTAACTTACTATATGCTTTGTAGCATTTGTTTCCAAATATTGTTATAATCATTATGCTTTTCATTTTATTTTCTAGTCTTATTTCGTTTAGAATTACAAAGTCTAAGTATTGGGTTTCTTTCTAACTTTACATTTTAGGGTAGTATTCACTTTGTACACTGAAACATATTTTACAGGAAGACAATTGATTCCTATTGCTGTTGTTTTCTACTTACAACTTTAGGTTTAAAAATAGATATAAGCAATATATTTGTACTTTTGTAATGCTAGTTACTTTTGTATATTATAATTTCTTAGCATTATGTGCCTGTATGTAGAAGCCTTAACATTTTAAATCCACAAACGTTACAGTTTAAATTTATTATTATATTATTCCGCTGAAGAAAATAGAGTAAACATTTAGGGAATAAAAATGAATGTGTTCTATGTTTGTACTAGTAGAAGGGCAAATTTAGCAGTTTTATCAAAGTTATGATTAATAACTTAAAATTCAAGAATCATACTTTTAAATCTTACATTTTAATTTGTATATATTGTTGTTATTACCAAATGAAATATAGAGCTGAATACGTTGTATTAAAAAGTTTTTTGATACGCAAATCATCAATAGAATACAACTTCAACTTAATTAAGAAAGATTTTTGTATGTAGACAGGTGAACAGGCTATGAATTTCCCGTGATAAGGATTCCAGTTACACATCCCACCCAACTGTTGTGTATATCAAACAGCCAGAGAATGAAATATACACTCATGATATTACATACGAGAATATGAAGGCTTGGGCTACTAGTCTTGAAACGAGTATTGGAAAACTCCAAGAAGGAGAGGTTTGCTTTGGACATGACATTTTATGAGGGAGCTTTTTGAAATCAATAATCCGCTGCAGGGATATTGTCACGATGAACGTTAATCAGGTTGAGTAGAACCGATGTGGCAGCTTGAATTGCAACGACGTAATGAACGCTCGAAAATCGTTTTAATATAATAGACCAAACCATCTAGAATACGATAAACACGCCATTTAGCTGTCACTGCACTTCAGAAATTTGTATTATCTCCTTTACAACATGAGCTTTATTTTTGGTTAATAGTAGTGTACAAAAAATGGGAAATCTCATTCATCTATTTGACTATATATATAATGTGTACATCGGTCAGTGAATGTACAAACAGCTGAAACGTTACAGAAAACCAACATTCTAGAGTAAATGTATGGTATTTTACATTATGATCTTTCTTTACAGAGGCACAGGTTCTGAATATAAAATATTTCCTGCATAATCCTGACTACATTTTTAACTTTTAATAAAATGGATTAGAAACAAATTAAATTAAAGATATTATTCAGTAATTATAAACACATTTTTGACTGATTATATCATAATGAAACGCTGTACAGCTGAATTTAGAAAGTAAAATATAAATGTTTCCAAATAAACCAATAACGTAAAGAACCAACAATATTCAACCATATTACACACATATATACACATTCATGAATGCCGAGGAAAGTGAAACATACGTTGATATAAGTGTGGAAAAAGTAGGTTATTTTATTAACCTATGTATGTATAAGAGTAAAACGGAGGTAATATACAGTACTGAGCAAAATTGTTAGAACAAGAGAATATTTGGTCATTCTTTCCATTTTATGGAGCTAATTCCTCCATGCCATTACAGAACGTACATTTTAACACTGTGGTGATGCTTCAATGATCCCTCTTGACAACTGAATGAGTCAGGGCGAGAATAATTATTCTTTAGAATTCCCTTATATTTGTATCAAGGGCATGCCATTCTGATTCTGGTTGAATGAACATACTGATCAAATGTGGGTCTGAAATAATTATCGTGATACCTCTTGCAGTGTCTTAAGTAAATAGAAGTTAGCAAGGAACTAGCATATAGTACCAGTATATGCGAGGAAAAACCAATTTAATAGCACTCCACAAATAAACCTTGATAACAACAGTGTTTAACTCTGTATATAATGTTTTATTGTCATGCCTTGGTACAAAAAAACGTAGAGAATTGTCAGTAGAGGATAAAGTTTGTATTAAATCTTTACTTGCGCTGGTTGGATTCTACAACAAATTGCTGCAGACTTGAAATATCCCCAAATTCTGTGAAGTACACACTACATTGTGAGAAAACAGAAAAGGAAAAAGCAGGACATCTAAACTCGATATACTTACGTTAACTGTCTTCGTTTATGCAGTCTTCGGGACAAAAGGAAGACTACCATTGATCTAAAGTATGAGATAATTGGTCAGGTACCAAATGACAAATAAATGTTCAGATCTACAATATCGAGAAGTTCAACGAGAATGGGATATTTGGTCATGTAGCAGTTAAAATATTTAATTCGTTTTCCATATATTGTCAAAAGACTGAGATTTGCTAAAAGTACAAAAAGTGGACCTTTTATAATTGGAGAAGGGTGTTATGGATAGATGAGTCCAAAATTTAAATATTTAAATCAAAGCTTAAGGCGGAAGAAAGGTGAAAGCTACTTATGTCAATGCATAGCACGTACCATAAAACATGAGGGAAGTAATTTGATGGTTTGGGGGTGTTTATCTGCTGAGGCGACAGGAAATATTTTCAAAGTACATGGAATAATAGACCAGCGCAAATACTATCAGATACTTATCCTTTGTGGTATATCCAGTGGTTTGCATATTATTTATTGGTAAAGGATTGTATTATCCAAACGATAATGATCCCAAAGAATTATATAACCTGTACAGAAATTACTTAGCTTAAAAAGAAGCTGGTGGAATCATTTATCATGATACAATGGCCCCCACAGAGCCCTGATCTCAACTCATTTGAGCAGATCTTCGATTTGATAGATCAAAAACTTGACAAATGAAAGGTTACTTCAAAAAAAAAAAGTTTATGGGAGTGTATTACAGACATTCAGGGTAAAATTGTGAAGAACACTTTGATTAAATATGTTACAACAATGGCCGAAAGACTGTCTGAGGTTATTAAAGCAAAAGGAGGACACACATACTATTGACTGTATGTTGAACTGAAGCACATCTATTGAGTTTATATTGTAGTAAATGTGAAGATAAATAAAACACTGATGTTTTATTTGTGATTCTAAGAACAATGGAAAGTAAAAGTAGCATGTAATCTAATTTTTAACGTTGTCCTAACACTATTCACAGTACCGTGTATATGTGCATGTACTCCTGTAAAGATAGTCAAACTACATATATTTGTTTTCTCCGTTAGGTGCGTTTCTTATGTTTACTTGTTATGTTATGTTATGTTATTGCTCATTATATATATATATATGCAAATAAATGTATACAAGAAGACATTTGATATGTATATATACACACATGTATGTATAGACGAAATATAACTAGTGTAAACATGGCGTACTGTTATGCATGTAAGAAAGATAAACAAAGTATATGTGTTTCACCTGTGTTTAGTAGCGCCAGTTGAACTTACCACTCTCTGTTTCTTACAACTGTCTTCATTCCGTGGATGGTCACCAGTAGTGCTAAACCGACCACAGCCGACCCCCTCAGGCGTCTGAAAACACGTACAAAAGAAGATCAATTTCATGGCTTAGTCTACGTTAACATCAAGCACGATAAAATATTTTTATATTTTCGCTGCCTCTTTTTATCTTCCTTCTCAATGTCGATTGTTTTCATGCGCTTTATATTGTTAAGACGAGTATTGATTCTGGTTTTGTATTACAGATGTACGTATGAACATTCAAGTAGCACATTTAACATAGTTTTGTTTATTTTTTCTACACCATCTGCAGATTAAAATACTTCTAACTGAATAACGTATCTTGTATTTTTTATTTACTTTGCTGTGTTTTTATCTTTTGCATATAATCGGCCTTCTATTTAGTTGGAAACGACTCATTTCGTCTTTTTGTTTTAACATTCTTACTTCATCAAGTTATTATAAACTTACAAAACGACTTTTACATGGAAAAGAATGACATCATCATTACAGTTTTAAAAATTGTTATTTCGTCTGTTTTAGTCCTAAGCAGTTTCTAGACACCATGTAATTATATCATTTTAACTAAAACAACAACAAAAAACGATCAGCCATTAGACTCGTATAATGAAATGATATTGTATAGCATCATATATATACACACTTACATATATGTATTGTTTATACGCGATCTGTCTATTGTACCGTAAAGTTGTTTGCCAATTAATATTCTAATGTCGTATACTCATGAAATTAAAATAGTAATGTGAGCTAGCATTTTGATAGGATGATATATATTTATAATGAATAGTATTCGTTTATTTTTAAAACATACAAATATTGGGTGACAACGAATAGAAGCTTATGGATCTGGACTGTAAGCTAGAAGCTAAAGAATCTGGAAACTAAATTCTAGTGGTAACTGTTCTGGAAATGGCTGGATAATAGAGCATTTCTTGCAGTGAGTACTTGCATTGGTGTTCTGAAATGCTCGCTTTCTGTCTAGGTCAGTGTAAACTATATATATATATAGTGATTTAAAACTCAATTTATCTCCTATGCATCTACACAGTAATATATGGAAACAGATTGCATTCTGTGATAGAACGCCATAGCACAGTTACGTTCCGAAAACATAACCTGTAATGTTTTAGGACACTTTTTATACTTTGTTATATGTATTAGTCTTTTAGATACAAGGTTCATCTTGTTTTGATTTTCAGTCTCGATACAGCTACTTTTATGTGCGGTTGGTCATGCATCTGTGGTTCTTTGTGTTCCTTGACTGCAATATCTTATATTGGAGTCTCTTTCAAAAGTATTTCACTGAATTGCTTGACGTTACTTTTAGGTGAATGCAAAATATTGCCAGGCTGTAATTAATCAAGTGTTCCAAATAATTATATACCTATCTCGCCATAAATGTGCCCATCCAATGGCAATAAGGATGCAGAAACCCATGCTAGGAAGGTAGAGGATACGCTCAGCAATAACAAATCCAACGTGGTACATCAGGTTGGAGGCTGGCAAAAACGGAACAACAGACAAAGAAAGAGCCTAGAAAAATAAATAAATAAATCGCCACAGTCGATCATAAAAACCTGTCATCTTAACCAACTGTAAATATATATATATATATATCTTCTCAATTGTGCGTAAGAAAGAACAACGCATATAATATCAATAAAACGTAAGAACGAAAGAATATCTCAACCATGGGTAAGAAAATACAAAACTTATAATATTAGTCAAAGGTATGAAAAAAGCATATTCTTGACCATGCATAAGAAAACAAAAACTACAGTATCAATTAGCGTGAGAAAGAAAAAAATCTTAACCGTGCATAAGAAGGAACAAAACCAATAATATCGAACATAAAAAAAATATTAACCCCACGTACGGAAAAATAAATCATCATGTATTTTCTAATGCGTACAAAAATACTGTTTTTGTTATTAAACTATTAAAATAATAAAAGAAAGAAACTGAGTTAAAACACTCGTATTAAAACTTTACAAAGCATGAAAATGCTATTTATTTTCCCAAATTTGGTAATTTTGCTTACAGTTATAAAATTTTAGTATTCAAGAATATGAAACCTATCGGTATAATGACAACAATATGATTAAAACTTTATACATATTTTGGGTTTAAAGAGTCGTATAATAATAACAATTAAATTATTTTTTTATCTATCTATCAAATCATCTCACCATAAGTAATGGTACTCTATGACTTTCCTCTGAAAGCCAAGAGCTCCGTAACAAAAGAAGCAAAATTACGCCAAAACATAAAGTAGAAACATTCCTCAGGTCCTCTACTGATGTCACCAATGGGATGGTACCCATGGTCCAATCACAACAAAGATCACAAGGAAAAAGTAAAAGCCAGGCGTTTAAAGATATCAGATAGCTGAAAGTTAGTTGACGAGTTGGGAACGGAGAGACAGAAGCCGGGTTGTCAAACCTTTAAGAAAAATGAAGAGGTATAAAACAAAATATTTCTTTTGATTAATCTGGTAAAAAAAGATATTTACATAAGTATGCATGTTATATGATGATATGGACTTTGAGAAATAAAATGAAAATGGATTTTAATTGAAACTCTCCGATAAAATACATTATGCAATACTTTAGTACTTCATCTGCGAAAAGAACAAACTTATTGACTAAACTTTGGACATATTTAAGAATAGCTTTGAAAATAAGATATATTAAGTTATAGCATTACGCACAATAGAAACTCAAATAAATATCCACCTTATTGTTTGCCCTTTATTATATGGTTTGATAATGGACATTTCGTACCCACTTAAGAGTTTCTTTGTCAAGAGAAAACGATAACATAACTAAACTATTTCTGAAATGCTAAGCTCAAACCTAATACAAGAAGCCAGATAATGATTAAACGATTTTTAAATGTTATTATCCATTTTTTTCTTTCCATCAGTGCTATGATGCTAAAAATGTGATTAATTACTATATGTTAACATTTTTGTTATGGCAGATAAACCTCGAAAATAGATCATGTGCCTTATCCATATACTGTAATTATGACAAAGTTTAACATAATGCGTATATCTTTTCAATAAATCGAGGAAACTATTAATTTTCTATTAATAATATATAATGTATATATATATCAGCGCTTTTTACGGTCTTTTACCACGTGATTAGTAAATTATATTTGTAAAAAAGGTGTATGAACGTAATAGAAAAATATTATATTACTGTTTCTATGTCAGTTTATAGAAATGTATATAAATTATTAATTTTCAAGAGTGGATCAACAACTGAATATTTTCACTTTGCCGGTACTTATGCCTACAGATGGCATTTCTATATGTTGAAAGGCGTCCTCCAGTCAAACGATAGCAGAAAACAAAGTCAATCAAACTAATTCGACAAATATTTGTAGTTTTGAGTTTCTTTCACGTTGAGTGAAAAATGAAAGCTTTAAATGTTAAAGAATAACAAAAAAATAATTGTTTTATATGAAGGAATACAATAAGGTAACCTGAAATGATATAAATTAAAATTACAAAAAATATGAACATGATAAAGTGTATTAATTGGAAAACGTGTTTCGTTTAGAGGATATATTTCTGACGTATTTTTCTTTGTGAACAGTTGAAATACTTTAGAATTATCATCGTTGACAAATAAACGATACATATAGCACACTTGTGTAGCCAAGTTCGGATCTCAACAAAGAACTAGACATGCAAACCGTATTTACAGAAGCACAACTTATTTTAGACAATTAAGGTCCACTATAAACAATGTATTAAGGGCCACTATAAATCTGTATTGTTTAATCAACAAACAAAACTAGACTCAATTAAAACATTTCATTAAAGTTTTTGCATTTAGAAAATTTATTTATTTACTTTATGTACACATTACAAAATCGCAAATTACTTTATACCCAGAAAATTGAACATATTACTTAAAAAAACAGTTTTATGAGTTGTTTCACAGAAACTTATGTAAGATTTTACTTTTAGTAAAAAGATAGAATTCTAATGAAACATATTTGAGAAAGTGAAAGAGTGAAAAAGATATTTAATAGTCAAACTAAATATCAAATTTACCATGAGATGTATGTGACGTAACAGAAAAAAAAATTGTAATAAAGAAAGAATAAATATGTGTTTATGTGGTGATTTTTTCATGATAAAAATGATCGAACTTATATGTACGATGAAGCAATTTTACATATTTACTAGAATTGTTAACGTTTTACCCGAAGGCTATAAATGTTCAATTTTCAGTACGATGATATCAACTGACTTTGAAACGTTAATATGTAAAAAACGCAAAATTTAATTATTATATTGACAGCTAGTTAGATCTAGTTCGAACTTCAACTGGTATAAAAATTTTTTTGAACTCTCTATCAAAAAATTATGAAAAACAGTGTTGCTATATGAGCTTACTTTTTATGACAAATAGAACGCTTTGAATATACACATCAGCTTTAATGCATTACTCATCTATGTCCTCCCCCTAGTGGCACAGCGAAATGCCTGCTAACTCACACCGCTAGAAACCGAGTTTCGATACTCGTGGTGGACACAGCACAATTAGCTAGCTCATTGTTAAGCTTTGTGCTAAAGTTCAAACAGACAAAACTCATCTTTGCGATGGATTACCCTTACAAAATAATGTAACGTAAATTTGAGATTAAATATGAATCATTTACAGTTTGTTCATCTTCCTATATTGAAGGAGTCACGAAATGCTACCAACCAAACGATTCACCTTTTGTTTATTATTGTGAGAAAAAAACAAACAATAAAAAATGTTAGGTATAAAGGGAATTCTTGGCAGTGCTAGACTAGTTTTTATTTGTTGATTTTTATCATCAAATAGTAGAATTTGACCAATGTTCCATATTACGAAGTAAGATTTTTTTTGTCACAATGGAACGCAAACTGCGGAACATTTGATTCAGTTTTGAAATTAAATGTTATGAACCTAAACAATTTTATTACTTTCAGAAGAAGAGCCACAAATAAATGTTTATGTTCTAGATGTTGTTAGTTTTTCAAATATATCAATGATTCTGCAAAGAAACCATTCAAAAAATTAGTTCCCTTTTACGTTTACATTTACTTGATTATAAAACGCCTGAAAGTACAACTTCCTTTTTGTATGTTCCACGGCGGTAACTTAAGGCTTATAAATTTAAAGTTTGAAAGTCATTCCCTTTGGCTGTACAGCACAGTATAACTCATTGTACATTTTGGCACTTAAACAAAGAAATCTATCTAATGTAACAATAAGTGTCAAAATAAGGTTGATTGACATTATCGGTATGGATTTAGTTAAAATATTGGAGTCTTCTTTGATAAATGTTTAATACCTAAAGGGTTAGAAACTATGAAGCAAATATGAAAAATATTTCGTAAGATCCATTCCTAGTGTTTCTTACAACCACTAATTTCGCCTTAACGAAAAATCTTAATTTTACTTAATGCTGCTGTTTCACTACATTTTGTGTGTTGAATTCATGCGCCAAACAGTTAAGCTTAAGTACTTTTAAAGGTTTGTTTGTTTCTTTTGAATTTAGCGCAAAGCTACACGAGGGCTATCTGCGCTAGCCGTTCCTAAGTTAGCAGTGTAAGACTAGAGAGAAGGCAGCTAATCATCGCCACCCAACGCCAATTCCTGGGCTACTCTTTTACCAACGAATAGTGGGATTGACCGTCACTTATAATGTCCCCACGGCTGAAAGGGTGAACATACTTAGTGTGACAGGGATTCAAACCCGCGACTCTTGGATTACGAGTCGAATGCCTTAACCACCTATTCGGTATATTTGTTTGTATTTGGTATCTTCAATTTAAAGGGAGCTTTAAAAGCTACGTAGGTTAAGTTTCCAGGTCAGAAACCCCACGTTTAAGACAAACGAACTATGAACCAGAGGGAGGGCAAAGAGCGAACAGCATCTAAAAACTTCATGGCTGCTCTTAACCACACAAGTTGGATTGACCGCTACAGTTATATCGATTACATAACTGAAATTATGGGTATATTCATTGGAATATTATGTATCCATTAACAGCCTGGTATGCTAACCACTACGCCATGATGGGTTTAACATTCATTAGAAAACTTGATATTTTTAAAGCTTTAGACCTCGTTATTTTTTATTGTAAACATATACTTCATCTCTTATCAAAAGCAAGCTATCATAAACGCTGTTATTTTTTATTAACGAAGGCGAGTTTGTGTGTTTGTATTTTTCTTGTATGAAAAACACAATGGACTATCTACGATGTCCTCCCAGGGGAATCGAAACCCTGATTTTACCATTTAAATTCAAAGAATTTCCGCTGTCCTAACAGGGGACAATGAAGTCAAATGAGTCATTCTTAGTAATATTTGAATAATTTCTGCTAGTATTTTATATTAAGTACGTGATAAAATAATTTAATGTGATCAATTGACAAAACTATTTTCTTCAAAGAATAATGTACTATGAAGTTAACATAATAGCATTTCTAAATCCGTTTACTGTTCATAAACATGTACAGTATCTTGGAAAATTACTCACTCAGTACTTAAAATATCATATTTTGACGAAGCGCAAATAATATAAACATTTTTCTAATGAACATGTTTTTCATTGAAAACTCTAATAATTAAACTTAATGTCATGCATAAAAGAGGTTGAATGTTAGCAAAACTCCCAAATAAATATATAAATTGGAATTCACTGATTTCATAAATATTCAGCTCCGTTAGTCAGTATTTGGTGAAAGCAACATTCGCAGCAATTATTGCTTTAAATCTTTTTTCGATAGGTCTCTATCAGCTTTACCCGATGGAATAGTGTAATAAATGTCCATTCTTCCTAACAAAATTGATGCAATTCTGAGAAGTTGGTTGGAAATTGTCGATGGACTGCATGCAACTTGCAAATCGCGCTATAAAATTTCTATTAAAGTCAATACTTTAACTGAGCAACTCCAGGACATTCACTCTTTCTTTTGAAACTACTCAAAAGCTTTGGCCTTGTGCTATGGGTCATTGTTCTGCAGAAATGATAATTTCCAACCCAATTTTAGATTCTTAGCTGCTGACTGAAGCAGATTTCCTCTAGGATTCTCACGTACTTTACACCGTCCATTCTGACAGGCTTTCCAGTCCCCATTGATAAGAACCTTCCTCATAATATAATACTGACACCACCACGTTTTACAATTTGGATGGTGTTGACTAGATGGCGTGCTGTGTTGGACTTGAACTAGATGTAACGTTTCAATTTAGACCAAAAAAGCTCAATTTTTGTCTTGTTTGACCACAAAACTTTCTGTTACATGTCTGTAGTGTCATTTAAAAGCTCTGTAGCAAACGCCATGTGAGATCTAAGATTATTCCTTTTCAGCTATGGCTTCTTTCTTGTCACTCACCCATACTTATACAACAACCAATATAAAGGAACACCTTTATACCTATACTAATTAATAACCTAACATATAAATGCAACGCCCCCTACAATGCCGTACCCGTTTATACTCTCGTCCCTAAGATATGTGCCCAGCAACGTTCAGCTGCAAACTCTTTCTTTGTTAACCTGAAGATGACCTAGGAAGGTCGAAACATTGTTCTCTGCTTTATTAGTAAAGGTATTAATACCAATACCAGCCGTTCTGAGATTGATTTTATTTCAAGTGAGTTTCTCGTCATCAAGGAACTTTATCTTTTGCACCTGAACTGATTTAGAGTTGCCGTAACAAAAGGGTCGAATATTTATACAATTGAGAAAATTCTAATTTTCTTTGAAAATCTAACTTACTTGGACAATATGATAATTTGTTTTTTGCTTTCTCAGTTTGGAGTAATTGTGTAGATTGTGAATATAAAGTACTATTTGAACATTTCATTACTGCAAGCTAAAATGGCAACAGAATGTTGCAAGAAGTGAATACTTTTGCAAGGTACTATGGATAATTTACAAAATAGTCTACACCATTTATGATTTAAGTGTAACAAACAATTCAAATCAAAATCTCGCTTCTTAAGCAGTTTTTTTTTTTTGCATTTGCAGTCGCTTCCTTTATTTATAGTATATCAGATCTGTCGTATAAACAGCTTATGAAATATTGCAAACAAAATTGAACTAATGAACTGGCTTCTCACCTGTTGAACTGTGGTAAATGTGGACCCATCAGTCTAAAACGTATCGCTATCGTCAGAAGAGCTATTAATCCTAAAAATCCAATTCTGGCCAGCACTTTTCTTATCCACAGAGACCCCACTCCCCGGCCTAGTAGAACACATTGCCAAATGTGAGTGAGACAAGAAACCTGAAATTAAATGACGGTTTTATAAGTTGGTGGTAGAATACGACTGATCATGAAACAGAACAATAATATATATATATGTATATAAATACATGTTTTATAATATTCGTAAGGTTAAAACGTTGTAAAATGCTAAATACGGCAGTGTTTAATATTATCAAAAAGTTATCAAGGATGCAAGATTTACACCCACTGGCAAATGTGACTTATACACTGCTGTCAAATTGTTAAACTGAAACACCTAATTTCTAATGTAACACCACAGAAGAAGCTGTTTTATGAAGTTGAAAATATCCATTATCGCTATTTATTCATAAGGCTCTCATTTCTTCCTTAGAATGCAATTTTTTTAAACTCTAATAATGATAAAAAACTGTTTACCAAGGGACTCATGTGCAAACACATTTATATTATTTGTATTTAGTCTACATATATCTGCTATATAGTATCACAATATTAAGTTAGTCTTACAAAATACGTCCCACCCGCTTGTACAGCGATAAGTCTACGGATTTACAACGCTAAAATCAGGGGTTCGACTACCCTCTGTGGGCTCAGCAGATAGCTTAATGCGACTTTGTTATAAGAAAATATACTTCCAAAATACATAAATTTAATTTATATATACTTATTTAGAAAAATAATTCAATAGATTTCGAGCATATGAAACATTATTCTGGGAGAGGTGTAATGACAAATAACATCTTTCAACTAGCAAGTAACTAGAAACAATGGTATGATGAAAACAAAATTCAGAATTATAATTTCTTTATGGTCATATATATTACCTACTTCAGTTAACCATCAAAGGCCTTTGAATCACACACAAACTACTAAAATCTTAGAAATATCTAAACATATTGTTAAATGAGACAAAAGTTTGTACCAGCTGCATAATAAACAACACGAAAGGGAAGATGACACATCAGTATTAATTACTAACTTGAGCTGGTTAATCAAAATTTCATATCCGCGAAGTCCGAACACAATGAAAATCATGAAACTCTAACATTAAACAAACATACATTTTCATATTAACTTATAAATGCAATTTAAGTAATTCTATGAAGTTCATATATATATATATATATATCTAACATCATGCTGAAAACAATTACATTATATTAATACCTTTTCAGTGGTGTTTATTCACCTTTTTAATCTTATAATTCATCGTTACTATGAAGAAAAAATGATGTCTCAGCTTCCCGTAAGTTGCTATCTTAAAATACATGTCTAAATTAATGCTCCTTGAGGTATGTATGATTATTGGAATGTAAGAGCGGCTTTTAGATTAACTTACTTCATTTATACTTCAAGACTTATCTTTTTATGATACTCGCATGGGGGATATTTTCAGAAAATTCATCGATTATCGGTAGTGATACGTTTTACTAAGGGCTTCAAATAAATAGCTGCTTTATACTCAACAGACTGAATTGATTTTTTGTCATGAAATAGGTATCGAATATATTCATAATTAGTTTAACGTTATATCGTTATTTGTATCATACTTGTAACGAGGAGAACTTAAAAAATTCTCTTCTAGATTTTGGTTTGAGTAATGACATAAGTGGTTTTATTTTTCTGCTCCCCGCTTGTACAGCGGTATGTCTCCGGATTTACAACGCTGAAATCAGGGGTTCGATTCCCCTCGGTGGGCTGAGCAGATAGCCCGATGTGGCTTTGCTATAACACAAACACACACAGTTTTATTTTTCTATGACCATCACGATATTAATGTCAGTATTGCAAAACAAGTATATTTTAATGACAGTGGGTAACGCATGTGCAATTTTTTCATGTTTATTAAGTTTACATTGTACAGGTAAACAAACTTGTCGATATATTACCTTCAATGAGAATAAATCGTAAAAGCTACAGACCACAAGAACGGTCAAACACTGTTCTTTACATAGCGTTCCACACACTGCTAAGGCTGCAGTTTCTGCACAACAGCGCCACCCTAAATAAAATAAAGAAATTTCAATAAATAAAACAGTTGAACATCATTCATCATCACACAAAAACAAACTGTCATGTATATGTTTTAAAATGAGTTAACGAAAATGTTTTCTGATCCACAGATAAACATGCAAAGCATCATGGAAATTCGCGATTTCACAGACATGTTTGCTATTCATACAAAACGAATTATATTATCATACCTGAATTTTTAAAATAAATTCAAATTTCATTATCAAATAATTCAAATCAATTTAAAAAAAGTGGTGTAAGAAAACAGATGGTTAAAACAACAAAGTAATCAGGCTTGAACAATGAACAAAAAGTTTAATAACGACAAGTTGACAGAGAGACATTACGTGGATTACTTAAGACAGGAAATTAAATTTTGATATTGCTGTATTTAGAAACGTCAATAAAAATACACTTTTAACGAGACAAAAAAACAGTATTCAATAATGTATGAAATAAATATTAATTACTCTAATGCCACAATTCTCTGGCAGCAGAATCACACTATTTCAACTCGGATAAAGTGAGACTGTAACATACACACAGAAAATATATATTTATTTATATGCACGTATTTTATGTTATGGTGTTGAGAAAGATATTTCTGCAATACGCAACATACCAAAACCCCACTTGGAGTAAAAATGTATTCTCAAGATGGCTCGTATGGGTATTAATACTTAGATGAGCAATATGGAAATTATAATGGCACTAAAAATACTGCAGTTTTTCTAACAATAAACTGTGTAAATGATAATTCTTAGAATATTACGAAATCATATAAAGTTGAGTTAGTAAAGGGTTATTGAGGGTGCTGATCTATACCGCAATATGGTGCGAGGGAGACAAGTTTCGTTTTACTTTATACATGGAGGAAGAAGATCTTCCAATAAATTTCCAAGGTTTTCTAACTTCCACCCACCATAACGTTTTAACTATAAAAGAATATATGACTGTGATATAGGTATATCTATGGAATTAACACTCCTACGAAAATTGGGGCCTAATAGGCCCCAGAGCAACTTGAAAGGTTATTAATATTAGGCTAATAATTTTGTATTTAAATGAAATTGTCATTTCATTTAATGAAATGAAATCAAGTGAAATGGAAATTTATTAGGCCCCACTTTTCGTAGGAGTGTTAATATGTGTTAGGCTCGTCATGGCCAGGTGGATTAAGGCGTTCGACTCGTAATCTGAGGGTCGCGGGTTCGCATCCCCGTCGCGCCAAACATACTCGCCCTATCAGCAGTGGGGGTGTTATAATGTTACGGTCAATCCTACTATTCGTTTGTAAAAGAATAGCCCAGGAGTCGGCGGTAGGTGGTGATGACTAGCTGTCTTCCCTCTCGTCTTACACTGCTAAATTAGGGACAGCTAGCGCAAATAACTCTACTGTAGCTTTGCGCGAAATTCTAAACAAACAAACAAATTAATATGTGTCCTGCCAGTTTGGCATAAATCGCTGATCCAGAAAACCGTTAAGGATTCTCAGAATCAGCTTTGACTTGTAGTGTTTTCTTTCTATCTCTCTCTTTACGGATAAGATATCTCCTCTGCTTGGGAAGAAAAATGTGGGTGATGTCTACAAGACCCAGCTGACAAATACTGTAAGAGAGTGACCGTACGCGTAATGACACAGTCCAATACAAAGAAACAAAAGTTCATTGTGAACTGAAAACCTTGTTTCTAGGTGAATTATTTTTGTTTCTTAGCTTGTTTAGTTCTCTATTTGTCTTGAGAGAAGAGAACCTGAATTACTATAAATAAATCCAGTAGAAGCGATCGTCAAATTGTCCATCTCAATACACACAGAGTATGTTTTCGTCTTCGTATTGTTCATAATGTCTTACAAATTGTTTTCAGTTTAGTTATTCCTGGATTTAAGCTCAGCTGGTATACATTCAACATCTTATCACAATACTATATATATTTTAGATTTTGCTGTTCAGCAGATTTATTCGACAGGACTCTCGAGTATATTCAGTTTATCTGAATATTACATATAGCTATCACAGTCCTTAAAATAATGAAATATCTCTAGTTTGATGAATAGTATTGGATAGCGATGCAATATTGGAGTCTCTGTTGCATTTCTTGACCGGTATATTTTCTGAAGTAAGGAGAGATATGTTACGCGTCCTGACTGTTATTTTTATAATATCAATAGTGTATTAGAACCCACATTTATATCATTTGGATTGAAGCATAAATCAGCATTGAAAATCATGTCATGCTAAAATGAAGACAATAACATGTATTGGACTTACCCGCTGAGAAAGTGAAGCGACTGATATAGTTAATTTGAATACTTACTAACTGAACCGGTGTTTTTCACACAATCTCGTGTACAATGAAAATAAACAAACATATCAACACACACGTGTATTATAACGACTGTCACAAAATCTCAACACTATGACCATTTATTTATTATTTTCTATAAAATAAGAAAACGGTTACTAATTTGTTCTTATTAATTTTGTTGAGCGCCTTTTCAACCAATCGTGGCACATATATTCCTCATAACTAACGTCAGTACGCATTAAACAGTTGCTAATCAAACTAATTAAACGCTACAATACTCACTGGAACTGTAACAATGCAGTATAAAATCTTATTCATTATCAAAGTTTATTAAGCTATTACAATGTAGTATGTTTTACAATACTACCCAAAAAGTAGAATGTTTCAAAGTACTTCACAAAACGTAGTATTAGTTCTTTCATGATAACAATATACTTAGATGAGCAATATGGAAATTATAATGGCACTAAAAAATACTGCAGTTTTTCTAACAATAAACTGTGTAAGTGGTAGTGAGCACAACGATTCAAGGATGTTTGTTTTAATGTTCCTGAATATAATAGTTTATTATACTTAGACAAATATATATCACTATTATTAACGTCATTGTTAGAAAAAACTACTTATAATTCTCTACTACAAAAGCTACTCTCAACAACGCATTATATATACATATGTATATATAGAATTCAATATATGCAATGTTATCCAACACATCAATTGTTCATAGGCGATTAAAATCAGCAGTATAAAACAATAATGAACTTAACATAAACTAGAAATAACATTATAAAATTGAAACTCAAAATCACGCCCTCGCTATCATTTTTTACTGTAGTTCTTAAGTAGTAAAGGATAGTTAGTTTGCGAAAGGCAGTTGGGGTTGAAACGTTGTAAATTCAAACCCTCAGTTTCTAACCTTCAACTGATCCTACTTAGTTGTTACCAAGTTTTTCATCGGCGTTCGCATTTTGCCTGATAAATGGAATATCCCCTACACATTTAAGCGTTATAACCACAGGCACTACTATCCTTTACGATTTAAGAACACCAGCAAGGAATGGTTTTGAGTTTCAACTTTATTATTTTGTTTCTGATTTATATATGTTATAATCCAAGAATATTTCACTTCAAGATGTGCATACTAAAAATATCTTTTTTTTTACCAAACTCTTCTTTATTTAACCAGCTATGTTGTACTCTATTCTACTCTCAAGTATGAAAATTTCCCATTAATAACTTTATTGTTTTTTCAGATTACTCTCAGTTTACCCATAATAACCTATAGACATAAATATGGATATACATAACTTAATAATAATACGGTCAATCCCACTATTCGTTTGACACTCGACTCTTAATCTGAGGGTAGATAGGTTCGAATTCAGTCACACCGAACATGCTCGCCCTTTCAGCCGTGGGGGCGTTATTACGTGATGATCAATCGCACTGTTCCTTGGTGAAAGAGTAGCCCAAGAGTTAACGGTTGGTGGTGATAACTAGTTGCCTTCACTCTAGTGTAACAGTGCTAAATTAGCTACGGCTAGCGCAGATAACCCTCTTATAGCTTTGCGCGAAATTCAAGAACAAACAAACATAACTTGAATCCTTTATTATTTGCGAAACCCATCTTTATTTAACCGGTTTAATAATATCACTCTACTTTTCAATATAAAAAAATTGTCGTGAATAATCTTTCTGTTTCGTTGGAGTTATTCACAGTTCACTTAAGATTATAATTAGGAATTCGAAAATTTCACTTACAAAGTCTTTCAACATACTCATAAGTTACAATTTAAAAGCTTATGATTGTTATATTTGATGCTGACTAGGCGTTTTGCCTAAAACCAGGGCTCGTCAGGATATACGACAGCCATATTAGTGGCGGAGCGTTATTTATATGATCAGTTATTTGAGCTGTTTTAATGTGAGTTAGTGAGGCGTTATTTTATCATGCTGAAAACATAATTACATTATATTATTTCTGTGGTGTTTATTCACTTTTTTAATCTTATAATTCATCGTTACTATAAAGAAAAAATTATGTCTCAGGTTCCCGTAAGTTGCTATCTTAAAATACATGTCTAAATTAATGCTCCTTGAGGTATGATTATTGCAATGTAAGAGCATTTTTAGGGTTTACTTACATCATTTATACTTCAAGACTTATTTTTATGATACTCGCATAAAGGACATTTATTTTTAAATTATTACAAATTGGAATATGGTTTGTAATTATTAATAAAATCTCATGATTTATTTATTTAAACACCGAATTCTTGATTAGTAGTTACTAATGTTTCTTCAGTTTACTTGAGTTACTGTCAGAAGAATAAGTAAATCAGTTAGCTTATCTTCTTTATCCTGGAGCGCATCAAGTAACCACAATGCCAACTGGAGAAGACCACGTAATGAATTACACGAACTGATGACAGAAAGTAAAATTGTTTTCTGTTTTAAAGCAAAGCCAAAATAAGCTTTATCGTTGCAAGTTTGTAGAGGGACAAAAGCGTAAGAACAAGATGTTATAATAAGTTCGCTCTTACGAACAAGCGCTGGCTGAAGAATAGTAGCCTCATTTTATGAACCCATTACTGACTGACATACAACATTCATGACTTTGGCTACTTAGCGAAGCAAATAATGTGTAATAAATACAAATATGTTGAATATGATTGCACTGACTTTTAATCGATTCACATTTTGTTAGGTAGAACTTAAAATCGTATGAAGCTGTGGAAGTTTGTTTATTTGTTTTTTTTTTAATATTGCGTAGAGCAACACAAGAGCTATTTGCGCTAGTCGTTTCTAATTTAGTAGTGTAAGACTAGAGGGAAGGCAGCTAGTCATCGTCACCAATCGCTAACTTTTGGGCTGCTCTTACCAACCAATAGTGGGATTGACCGTACCATTATAACATACCCAAGGCTGAAAGGACGAGCATGTTTGTTGTAACGGAGATTCGAGCCCGCGACCCTCGAATTAGGAGTCGGGTGCTTTAAGCACCTAGCCATGCCAGGCCATAGCTGAAAAAGTGTGAGAAGGCAGTAAGTCTTTTGTTAGTTTCCCAGGAATGAAAATATTACACTACTCTAAGATAATAGAAAACGTGAATCAGTTCCTCAGCTCAGATAGCTGACCACCAGACGACTCTCGACACAAGGGTTAAGATCAACAATACCGTATTTCAAAGTGATTTCAGTCAAGTATGTCAAGGAACTCAGCAATCTTCAAAATATTTCCACAGTTTTAATCAATGAAGTTAAGTTTTATAGAAAACTACAATTATTGTTGTTGTTTTTTTTTTATTTCGCACAAAGCTACTCGAGGGCTATCTGTGCTAGCTGTCCCTAATTTAGTAGTGTAAGACTAGAGGGAAGGCAGCTAGTCATCACCACCCACCGCCAACTCTCGGGCTACTCTTTTAGCAACGAAAAGTGGGATTGACCGTCACATTATTACGCCCCCACGGCTGGGAGGGCGAGCATGTTTGGCGCGACTCGGGCGCGAACCCGCGATCCTCAGATTACGAAGCGCACGCCTTAACGCGCTAGGCCATGCCAGGCCCAACTACAATTATAAAAAATAACATGAGCGATTTATTTTTTCTCAAGCACGTATCACTTTAATTTTCTCTTTAACCGTTAATATTTCAATTTTACATTTTTAATGTTTCGCTCTACCTTAAAAGCAGTGGCTCGACGTGACTCGACACGCCAAACATGCTACATGCTCGTCATTGCAGTCGTGAGGACGTTATAATGTTACGGTCAATCCCACTATTCGTTGGTGAAAGAGTAGCTAAAGAGTTGGCGGTGGGTGATGATGACTAATGCTAGTTTTACACTGCTAAATTAAAGACGGCTAGCGGAAATAGCCCTCGCATAGCTTTGTGTGAAATTAAACCAAACATACGTTAAGAGCCTAATTAAATTTAAAATCTGTGTTTGGTGTGTTCTGAATTTCGCGCAAAGCTGCACGAAGGCTATCTGCGCTAGCCGTCCCTAATTTAGCAGTGTAAAACTAGAGGAAAGGCAACTAGTCATCACCATCCACCGCCAATTCTTGGACTACTCTTTTACCAACGAATAGTTGGTTTTACCGTCACATTATAATTTCCCCACGATGAATGGGCGAGCATGTTTAATGTGACTGGAATTCGAACCAGCGACCCTCAAATTACGAGGTGAGTGCCTTTTCCACCTGGCCATGCTGGACCCAATTATGAAAGATCAGAGATCAACGGAAAGTTTTGTTATGATCGAATGTGTGAATAACTGAAATATTTTATATGATCTCCAACAACAGACAAAACTTGAAAATCAAGGAATATTCTATATACACAGCAAAGGAAGTAATACTAATAATTATTTTTTATGTGAAACATAATTCGTAACTCATTATTGCTGAACTACTAGATCAAATAAGTATTATTCACTCCTATTTCCTGAGTCAAGGTCTTCTGGGTTGAATGTTCTCGGTGAAATAAAATAATTGAAGCTATATAAATATATATGTAAAAACAAAAGTTAAAATGATCCCAAAAATCGTATTTCATGGTGTGTCATTTAAGCACCGCTTGGAATGAGTACATACACAGTATCGCTAAAGCCATTGACTTAATGGTAACTAAGTTTTATATCATGTTGTGGGTTAAAAGGAAAACGTAGAATGAAAGTGCACATGACATCACTAAGGCATCAAAGCAATGGTAATCCAAAAACTTACTGAAATGCATTACATATTTTAAAGTAGCAGTAAAAACATACACTGAACTCACCCAAAATTATTCTAAATTTGACTATAACCATTTCAATTTGAGGGTCACGGGTTCGAATTCCTGTCGCACCACACATGCTCGTCATTTCAGTCGTGAGGGCGTTATAATGTGACTGTCAATCCCAATATTCGTTAGTAAAAGAGTAGCGCAAGAGTTGGCGGTGGGTGGTGACGACTAGCTGCCTTTCCTCTAGTTTTACACTGCAAAATTAGGGACGGCTAGCGCAGGTAGCCATCGAGTAGCTTTGCACGAAATTCCAAAAAAACAAACAATAACCATTTCTTTGTAGTTGTTATAAATATACTCTTGCTTATATATTGTATTTTTTTCTTTCACTTTACATAACATTTATATTTAATTAAATTCTCTTTCAACGCTTACTTACCAAAAACATTGTAATGCTAAAACATTTATTATTTCTCTAACAGTGACAGATGTTTCCGGATTTTGCAATATTCCCATCCGACTTGTTGTTAAGGTTTTTCTTGTTCTACGATATGACAGTTTCCATCTAATTGTTACTGTAAGCTGTATAACTGTAACTAAGTATAGTTAATAAAATGATACAAAACTTATTTATTAATTTATTTGATCACAATACTTCAGATGGTGATATTCTTCAGGTCTATTGTTGTGTAGTTAGAGGGCAAAATGTTTTTTTTTTTATGTCGAATTACAAGCATTACTTTTATAACATGCGACATAAATTATCACGTTGAAACGATACATCTATCGTATAAAGTCATGAAATGCCTTTTAAAAAAATAAGAAAGAAAGAAACAAATTTATATGACAAAATGGAACTGATAAACAAAGACCATATATAAAACACCACACACCTTGTATTATTATAATGAAATTATAAAATACTATTTCAAGAATTAGATAACAATATTCATATTTCGAAAGCATATTAACGTTATTAGAATGCCGTAATTTAAATAGTTATCCAGAATAACGACCTTTGTACCAAAATGAAACCGGCAAATGGTCTTCAATAACAGAAAACCTTTTGAAGTCAACGAACAGAGATTGGAGAACAAAGCTAGTACCTTTTAAACGTAGTTCGACTGATAGGACAAAGAGTACGTTGTCATTAAATGATGTGTAGTTTCTAAGCTGATGTGTAATTAATATAATCATCTGTTCTTTGTCTGCAGACGCGATACTGTTTCATACTGAGACTTATAATAATTTTAATACTACCCTACTGACTGACCCAATACGACTGATATAAATAGAATTTTAACTATGACTTTGTATACTATAAACCAGTTCGACCGGGTTTGAGCGAACAACGGCCTTGTCTCCAGCTACGTGTAAGAGTATTTGTAATCGTTTTTTTAATTTCGCGCAAAGCTACACGAGGGCTATCTGCGCTAGCCATCCCTAATTTTGCAGTGTAAGACTAGAGGGAAGGCAGCTAGTTATCACCACCTACCGCCAACTCTTGGGCTACTCTTTTACCAACGAATAGTGGGATTGACCGTCACATTATAACGCCCCCACGGCTGAAAGGACGAGCATGTTTGGTGCGACGGGGATTCGAACTCGCGACTATAGATTTAAGAGTCGAACGCCTTAACCCACCTGGCCATGCTGTGCCACGTATAAGAGAGTTAGTAACAAAAATAGCCATGCATGATTATATTGCTGTTTTATATTCCTAGACATAGCAATACAACAATATAATGCATTTCCTACCATGTTTGTAAAAGCAGTTTCGTATTTATTTCCCATTAGAGCACTTCATCCAGAGTTTTATATTCTTAGACCTCATAATACAACAATAACACATCTCCCATTGCAACTGTGAAAGAAATCTTATATCTATTTCCCATTAGAGCTGGTAAGAAATATACTCAGGCTTTGTTTTTACTTTGTTGTTTTTTCCATGGCCGTCATAACACAATTCATAAAATACGTGTATGAGCAATTTTATATTTATATCTCATTAGAGCATTACATCCAAAGCTAGTAACAAAGTAAGTTTTATTACTATGCTGTATTTTCATAGACATCATAACACAATTCATAACATACGTGTAAAAGCCTAATTCTCATTGATAGTCAGGCTATATTATTATGCTGTTGTGTTTTTTTTCTCTAGATATCATAATACAACAAATAAAACTTCGAGATTAAAAGTTCAGTAACGCCTGGATTGATCAATGACCCGAATTTCTTGTTGTGTACTATTTCAACATTAGTTCTCTTAGAAGAAAGTCGTCGTCATATATGTTTGTGAAGTAGTTTTTAATTCATGTTTTTGTTATCGCCTAATGAAACAGGCATGTACTACTTTTATATTTATGAACTATTTTCCTCTTAGTAGCACAGCGGCATGTCTGCGGACTTATAACGCTAAAAACAGGGTTTATACAGCCGTGATGGGCAGAGCACAGATAGTCCATTTTGTAGCTTTGTACTTAACTTCAAACAAACTCTTTATGAATCCGTGAACTATTATTAGCGACAAAAAATAGCGGTTTTTTTTCATCAGAAATATTTTCGATAAATTTTAAGTGTGTATAAGACTTTCCTTCTTTCAAGTTTAAATATGATGCATGTGTAATGAATTAAAATAGATTAACATTCTTCACACTGACCTTTTTAAATTAAAATTAATAAATTGGTTGGTTGGTTTATAAGCATAAAGACTACACAATAGGTTATTTATGCTCTGCCCACCATGAGTATCAAAACTTAACTTTTAACATTGTAAGCTTGCAAACTTACCTTTGAGTATTAGAGGACTATTGATTGTAGGAGTGAAACGATTTGCAATTAAAAATATTGAAATTAAATCACAAAACTTGCTTGTCTTCACAAATATAAAGTCGAATGTATTTTTTAAGTCATACTATATTTCATCTGGCTGATTTTTTGCTGCTCTTTGATGTGAGCTTTTAACACAAGTTCTTAGGATTCGATATACTTAGCTTTTATTAATTAAAAGTAAATGAGTTACCGACGAAATAGTCCACAAAATGTGGAAGGAATCTTGATTTTAAACAATATTTATTACATATATGTTGCATTTGAATGGTTAAATATGAAGCTATAACCAAGTGAAAGAAGGGCTTTATGATAGAGACTGAAGTAAGCCTATTATCTTCCACCATGTCAAATTGTAAGAGATGTGATCTTACTTGAATTTTATATAGCTTTATAGCTTATGTTTGTGGTATATTTCAAAGCATTTCAATCTACCGGCTTCACATTTCAAATAATTATCTGAATAGATCCATCTTTTACTACTACGAACTGAAGTCGATGTTGCTGTCGCCTTCTGAATTCCCCCAATGGCACATCAGTAAGTTGGAACGCTTGTAACGATAAAAACCGGGTTTCATTATCTCTGATGTGCACAGCACAGATAGCCCCTTGTATAGCTTTGTAAACTACTACTTTCTGTTTTGCTTTATTTCAGAGATATCCGATAAATTGAGATTAACATCGGGGGCTCTACTGCAAGGTTCTTTAATGTGTATATCAAATCTTGTAAAAGAACATTAGCGTTTCTAGAAAAATCGTTAAAGTAGCTCTAGACAACCATAGATGGAATTGGTTGTACAAACTTATTAATTATTTCAATCGCTAATTTTAGTCCCGTACAGATTAGTAGAAACTATAAATTTACATAAAGACTGTTAGCTACTGATATATATCTGATTATTCTATCTTCATATCCTACAGGCTCCACTCATTGCTTATTACTAGCTCCAACTGTACTAACAATGTTCTTTAACTAATGATAAGTGGACTGTCTAAAGCTGATTTATTTTTATTGATATTCTGTTTCATAAAACATTGCTTGAAACAACATCTCAATTTCTTCAACCCGTAATATTATTCTTTATCGTCAACATGCTGTTGATATATTTTGTAACTTTAATTTATGTAATTTCGTATCACCATTAATTCATTATCTCAACAACAAACTCAAGTAGCAGTAGTTCTGAACATGACCGTTTGGATTGTCTTATGAGATGGTGAATTTACTTTTGACCTTTACGTTTTAAAAAGAAAACTGTAAGAAAAAAAAGAGGCTACAATTTTTGTTAGATTTATAGTCATGAGGCTTTTTCTTTTCTATCAGTAGTGTGATATTGATTCATGTGTTATCTAATAAACAGAAAATTTGTAACTACGTTTATTACACATAATTTCAAAAAAGTTGTTCCACATTTTTTACATATGTTACTTAATTTATTATGTTGAAAATAATCTATTAACATTTAACGGCTTAACTTTCAGTGGTATTTTATTTATGTTCGTGATATCGATAAAACTTGGATCGTTGATTTTAACCTAAATGACTATTCTTTATATTTAAGATGTAATAGTTTAACCTAAAATAATTCTTAAAAAAAAGCAAGATTAAAGGCCTAAAATTCAGTCATAGCCGTCCGTAATTTCGACATGCTGACCAAGAGAAATGGATTATCACTTTTATAACATGTTCACAGCTGAAAGTGTGAGGTGTATTTAGCGTTTCGAGTCAGGATACATATACACAAGGCCACGCCCGACCTGAATTTTTTCTTAAGTCTAGTATAATATCATAAGAATGTATGATTTAAGCTAAAGTCATGGAAGTGAATAGACAAAAGAAGGCATTACTGCAGTCAAAATAAACTAGATTTAAACCTTAAAAACCATAATAAAGTAATAGATTGTTTCATTGGTTTGAGCAGTATAAAATATATTAATAAAGCAATGTTATATGTAGAGTTGCTCTTTTTTAAATTATACTTTTAATAATTAGTGATAAGTTGATGAATTCTATTCTGTGACCTTGTAAGCTCAGAATACACATAAAATGCAGGAATTATTCAGAACTTGTATTGTTTTGAATAACTTGTTATTATCACTCGGTGCATAAAAGTCACTCATTTCTTTCTAGTTAGTCATTTTAAAATGTCTTTAACAAACGCCTTCTTTTAATTATATAAATGGACTATCTACTGAGTATTGTAATGGTATAAAATCAGAGAATCTCTGGAAAAGCTATGTACAGAGTGTAAGAAGAGGAACAAACTTCAATCACTGATAATATACACAGAGTAACAATTCTTATAAAGTAGTTTCTTTGACGAGATTGAATTTATCACTTAAAACAGTTCTAAGAGATGAGATACCAAAGATTACAAAGATGGTTTTAATGCTAATAGTTTATAATAACTTTCAAACTATAGAAATCATTACAAAAGTAGCTACTAGAAACAAATTGTCTTTTACTCATGATAGTTTATTTTTCAAGTTTCTATAATTCACAGTCGAAGGTGTCAAATGATATGCAATTAAAACTTGAGATATTCTAAACAAAGGTGAACTTTTAGGTGTCATAAAGGTCCCCCGCTAGTACAGCGGTATGTCTCCGGATTTACAACGCTAAAATCAGAGGTTCGATTCCCCTCGGTGGGCTGAGCAGATAGCCCTTTGTGGCTTTGCTATATGAAAAACACACACACACACACACACACTTGTCATAAAAGAAGGACTTCCAAAAGACCATCTGAAAAATATTAACATTCTATCAGCAACTTAGAAATTACCGAATCAATAAAAGGACCTATAAAAATTCGTAGAAATTAACGGATGAAGTTGAATATGATGAGCTAAACATTATTGAAGGTATTATGGAAAAATTGTGTTATCAGTTGTTGAGTCGAAAAATTTGAATGAAGTTTCGAACAATTTGTTACTAAACTACGTAAAAGCACAGGTGCTCACAAGCCCCATAGATTACAAAGAGGTAGATAAATTTTGTGTGTGCATTGGTAGTGTCTCATGAGTAACTTATAGAGAACATAGTTAAATTTTATTTTGAAACTTTATTATGGATCTTGTTTCATAAAATTAACAATAGCAAAAGTAAATATGACATTATTATTATTACTTTTTAACCCTGTCTACAAAGTAATCACAAATTCGCATGTGATAAATTTAAGTAACTGCATGTTCATATGTATAAAGTTACAAAGTAAATGAAGATCCACATGTGCGAAAATACAAAAAATAAAAATAATAAAGTATTTTGAATATGCTTAGGCTGATTAACTTGTTTATTAATAAAGTTCCAAAAATGTTATAAAAAAAATTCTTAGGCTTTAACCAACGTATAAAAATATTTATTATTAGCAGCTTGAGATTACAGTCAAATCTCAGCAGCTTGGTTGTAAGAACTATTACTCAACTCGCAAAGTCGTCAACCCTAACACGTGATGGGTATAGTACAGATAGCCCATTGTTTAGCTTTGTGTTTAATTCCAAACAATCAATCAAATATACACGCGAAAAGCCTACTAGTGGCTTAAATATAGTGCATCCATATATGATGAAACTTACTGGTTAAATAAAGATAATAAATTAACATTGAAGTTACCTTACATTTGTTATGGTACATACACAAAGATAAATAGTGTGCATTTCTGGTGAAAATCATAAATGAAAATTCATGTAATTTATCATATAAATTCTTATCAGAATTCGCAATCATAGCGTGTTGATATGTATATGTTTCAATAAACACCTGAAACCTGCAAATGTTTGAGGAAATTCGTTACTATGCATAATTAAATAGGCAATTAACAATCTATCAAAAACTTTATTTTTCACCTTTAAGCAGCATTGCGGTCGTATCTCATTCCTTCAAATCATATCGTGGGTTAATTATTCACACGTTTAACTTTTTACTGTATTAGGAAAAGGTTAGGTAAAAGTGTTGGTTTTGTATGCATCTTATGCATGTTTAATTCAAATCACCGAAGTTATAAATACGTGAAGTTTATATATAGGTTTTTCCACAACTAACGTTCGCGGAGGGTAATTTCACGAGCTGTTAACTTCATCTTGAATGGCATTAAAGACGCAGACGGAAATTAAAATCAATAATGATAACTATTTAACAATATTTAGTTATCATTATTGTTAATTACCAGTTATAGGCAGGAAATTTAGACCTTCAAATTGTATACATTTACTTTGTGTTTGTTTTGAACAAGCACATGGTCTTTTTTCCATTCACTTTTTTTAAAAAAATGTAAAATTTTCCACATTGAAATAAAAATATTTTCTAGACGTTATAATGAACAGTCATTAAAAACATGGGGCCCGGCATGGCCAAGCGTGTTAAGACGTGCGACTCGTAATCTGAGGGTCGCGGGTTCGCATTCCCGTCGCGCCAAACATGCTCGCCCTTTCAGCCGTAGGGGCGTTATAATATGACAGTCAATCCCACTATTCGTTGATAAAAGAGTAGCCTAAGAGTTGGCGGTGGGTGGTG
The DNA here is from genome assembly GCF_004210375.1 of Tachypleus tridentatus. NCBI lineage: Eukaryota > Metazoa > Arthropoda > Merostomata > Xiphosura > Limulidae > Tachypleus > Tachypleus tridentatus. Next base: position 56,255,331 of record NC_134825.1, read on the forward strand.
ATGACTAGCTGCCTTCCCTCTAGTCTTACACTGGTAAATTTGGGACGGCTAGCGCAGATAGCCCGCGAGTAGCTTTGTGCGAAATACAAAAACAAACATTAAAAACATCTTTTTTTTATGATAAAAGGAAATCACATTAGACAAGATTTGCTTAATCCTGATGTTACGATATGATAAATTTTAGCGAATGAACAACTGAATTTTGAGAATTGGAAATCTCAGTTTAAACAGCACCTTATGCACAGTTACAGCTGTCTCTAAGTTTAAGCTACTAAAGAGAGGGAAGGTAACCAGTTACCACCATCCACAGCTAACGATTTTCTAGTCCTCCTCTTTGAAGTGAATTTCAGAATTGTCTGTCGCTTTTATAGTACTTTCATAGCTGAAAGTACGGAACATGTTCAAATGTACGACATCAAATCTCGGACCCTTAGATCCGCAGCTCAACACGCTAATCACCAGACCATGCTTAGTCCTTGTTGTTTTAGATTCACTCGACATACGTATCGTTGATGTTATTACATTTAAAATAATGTTGTTACACTGTATCTTGCTATGTCAAAGAACTTAGCTATGCGTCCACATCAATACTCTCGAAATTTGAGAAAATATTTTTTTAAAAATAAATATTAGATACGTTATTAGATACGTATTAGATAATTAAAATGGCAATTCTTGGCTCTCGTCCGGTATTGTACAACACATTTATTAGAGCATTGTCTTGTTATAGCAGTTTGCACATGAAAATAATGTTAACATTCTTAGGAAAACTTCATGTTTGTTTTAAATTCTTGCTGCAGCTGATACAAAGTTACACTTGCTTTTTCACAATTAATATTTTTGATTTAGAAACGTTGTAGTTAAAGTAATATAATAATCATACCACCTATCGATTAAAACTAAAATCATTTCCCACTGAATTTTGGTTTGGTTTATTTTAAATGTTGCGCAAAGTTACTCGAGAGCTATCTGCGCCAGCCGTTCCTAATTTAGCACTCTAGGACTAGAGGGAAGGCAAATAATCATTACCACCCACCGCCGACTCTTGGGCTACTCTTTCACCAACGAATAGTGGGATTGACCGTCACATTATAATGCTCCCACGGCTGTGACGGGGATTCGAGCCCGCGATCCTCAGATTACGAGTCGAGTGTCTTAACCACCTGGCCATGCCGTGCCCTCACTGAATTTGATGAGGTCTCTTAGCAAAGTAGCAACTGCATATAGGTACGACTATACTTTTTGATCGAAAGTATTGTGATGTATTGATTTACTAAAACTGCCCAATTCACATAATCTTACTTGAAAATGAATAAGTTTTGGAACTATCCACCACAGAACTGGATGCGATAAATTAGTCAAATATTTTGAATAAAAATATTTATAATTATTTTTATAAAACAAGATACTAACCATCTCAAGATATATCTAAAACAAATCTAATTAATTAAAAGAATGTATTTAAAACTGCGGTTGTAGTCTATTTTTGTCCTTTCATACGTATTAAAAACGAATCTGAATTTATTTTGCAATTTTAATTTAGTTAGTTTATGTTGTTTGTTTAAGTATATTGAAACCCGATTCCATTGTTTTAGAGATTTTTTTGTATTTCTTCAAAATAATAATGATATAGTTCCTTTGCCACCTTGTTTATGGAGAATGGTACAATTTGTTGAAAGTTTTATATTATATATGATATATTAAGAGCTATGTTCTTTATATCTTTAAGACAAGTTTTTTTTTGTTTTTCTTACAATGCAACGTGATGTGTGAAAACAATGCCTTACCTACGTAGGCATGACGTTGTCTATGACGCACATAGTGAGACAAGGCACTCAGAAAGAAAACAGCTGAGAGGAGTTCAGCTCTTCCAACCACACCGGCGACCTGTAAAAAGATAAAAAGTGAGGCTACAAAACGACAAAATACATTTGTGTGTGTATAAAAACAAAGTAAAGGTAGAAAAAGAAAGTTGAAGAATACCAAAAGTGGCGATGACAAACGTAATTTTGAATCGATATGTACTGATTTTTGCAACGCTTTCTTACCAGTCCAGAATCACATATACCAATTTTTTCCCCAATATAAATTTTCATTATTTTCTAGTTTGTCAAACTATGTTACAGCACAATCGTAACATTAGTGAAGGTATCGTACGTTGTCGTAAGTGCTGCATGGCATTTGTTTTTATAGCAAAGCTGCTAAGACTTTGTTTGTTGTCAAACACAAATTACACAAATGGCTATCTGTGCTGTACCAACTACGAGTACCGCAACCTGCTTTTAGTGGAGCAAACCACTGAGAGAGGGTTCTTAATTTTAAACTATTAGCCAGTAGGCAGCACTTTACCGCCCACACTAAAGGTTTGAATGTCCGTTTTATAATAAAACCACCGCTTAAAGTATGCGGAAAATATTTTGTGGTAACACATGGATTCTAGCCCGGCTTATCAGTTCCAAGATCCAGTACTCAGCGCTGAATGGTTTTTTTAAAGCATATAAGGAGATAACATACATAAACTGAAAAAAGCTACAACTTTTCACCAAAGCAACAAATCAGAATTTTGCTTAATCAGAGTTCTAGATTGCACCAGCGATTACTTAGATAATGTCATATACTCTTAAGCTTTGACGTTCTATTCGTATCATGTGTTAAAAATTTGTCTATTTATGATAGAAGTTACATGCAAAATTACACAAGGGCTATCTGCAAAAAGCCATTCCTAATGTTTAAGTTGATAAATTAAAAGGAAGCAAATAAACAGCAACACCCACAGTCAATCTTGTGCTACTCTTATTTAACCGAATGTAGTGGTATTCTACGTTCAGACTCCAGAGGTCGGAGTGATTGTTTTGTGGAAATCGAACGAGAACTCTCCGATCACTAAGCCACATTAGCCTCATATAGCCAAATAATTTAATCAAACTAGTTAGCTACAATGACACCAGTCTCGTCGGAATGTAAAGGAAAATTGAATAGGCTAATCGTAGTTGAATAAAACTTGTATAATAATAATTTAAAATGTTATAAAACATCATTCAGTAATCTCACATAATAACACCTACTGTATTGTACATACAAAACAAATTAAATTGTTAGCTGTATACTATAAAACTGCATTATCACATATGTTCACATGCTCATGAACGTTCAATATAACATTTTTCGAAATTGGATTATATACATGCCCACTCTACAGTAAAACATACTAAATAAAACTAATATAAGTATAATATTAGCGGTGGATGGGTGAGAGCAAAATGATATTCGAGCTCCACAATTTAAGTATTTAGAGCGTGTGTCCCACTGGTTCCGACCCTAGCTGTTATTCTTAGAAGTAAAATGTGGCACCATTCTCTTCAGAAATCCCGAGTTATTGAATTGCATCGTAGTCTATCAGGAAAATCTCTCGCTATATATACATATATATATTAAACTAACCATTTAGAGGCTTTATATTTAAGAATAAAATGCAGCACATTGACCAGAAACTTTCATAACCACATTTCGTGAATACTATGAAAACTAGTTTATTGTTTGCTGAATCTTTCTTTAATGTCTTCACGACGGTAAATTTAATATCAAATTTCGAATGTAGATGTGAAAAAATTATTGTTCTATGTTATCAAAGGTTTATGTATTGTGATAGTAGAAGTTCCAGAGAAGTGTTTCAATTACTTTGATGGTCTACTGTAGCATTATTCATATCAACTAAGAGACTTACGTGACGAATCACATTAATAAACCTAAAGAAAAAACCCATGGCGTTCAAAATAATATTCTTACAAAATATGAATAATATTCAAAGCTCTGAAACAGGAAAATAAAGGAGAAGTAAGGAGGAAAGCATAACAAAATAAATAGTACAATTCGTTCAGACCAATGGATTGATTATTTTATAATGCTCAAATATCAATTTACTTAAAGAAAGACAATAATAAATGCGCTTCAATAGTTTTTACGTTTAATTAATTACAAATAAACGTAACCTTCATTAGAGCTACCGTTCATTGAAGTAGCATAGCCAAATGAAATGGCTAAAATGCATTTTAATGATTATAAATCCTGTCATCTGATTGAGGACTATTTTTACTAAAACATCAGTGAAGTTGTTATCTTACTTAAATAAGAAACAATGTTATAAAATATAATAGCCCAAAGTTTGACAATTTACAAACTTTATACTCTTTTCACTCAGTAACCACAAATAGCTTTCCCAGAAAATCTGTACTAGTTAACGAGTATAGTGCTATCCTAAGTTCAGACTACTAACTTGCTGTCATTTTCAGTGAATCCCTGAGAATAACTCTTTCTGCATTAGTATTCGCAGGGATTCGATCCTAAGTCTTTTTGAATAAACTGTGGAGAGTTAGTTATTCACTCAACTGTCCTTAGAAGTTGAATTAAGTATTTGTAACTACAATTGGATAACATGATCATCTCTGGCATCATGAACGGGTGGTAAGATATTGGTAGTGTTAAGTCTGGTATGCAGCTTCTATGCACATGAATTCGAACTTTTTTCCCTTTTTTCTTATAGAATGTTTTGGAATCTACATTTACAGAGTATCCTATTAATGGTGTTTTACTCTCCATTGGGTCGTTAGGTTATTTCATGTGTACTAATTGTGAATGTAATGTGTTGTGACTGCTCAATGTTGTCCCAAGTTTGTTGTTTGCGTGTTCTCTAAATGTTTTAGAGAGCCCTCTGACATATAGCTGTTTGTCTTTCTTCTTTCTTTTTTCTTTCTGTTTATTTTCAAAGTTCATATTCTCCATTTTCTTATTTATTAAGAGTCCCAGTTACGTATTAAGGAGGGTTGTAGTGATATTATTTCCTTCAATCTTCTTAGATTCTTCAGTATTGAAAATCATGATCATTCTTGAAACTAAGCAGTATATAATGCCTGTCTTTTCACTGTTAAGTGGTTGGACTTATAATCGAAGCAGTTGTCTGTATCTATGGTTTTCCTTTAAACTCCTGTGGTATACGTGTTATACGTCTTGGTCATCTTCACGTCAATCTTTCCATTTTGACTTGTACCGCGGGATCTTGACTGATCATCAGATTCGTAAATTCTTGATTTTTATGGAACGCCTGGCCATATTAGGAATGTATACTCATCATATCTGATCAAAACATTGTGGCCTGTTTCGAGAGTGTTAACTTCGAAGTGTTCCAAGTAACAGTTATTGTGGACTAATGATAAGGGTGAGTCCGCAGGTAGGGTGGACTAATGACAAGGGTGAGCCCGCAGGTAGGGTGGACTAATGACAAGGGTAAGCCCGCAGGTAGGGTGGACTAATGATAAGGGTGAGCCCGCAGGTAGGGTGGACTAATGATAAGGGTAAGCCCGCAGGTAGGGTGGACTAATGACAAGGGTGAGCCCGCAGGTAGGGTGGACTAATGACAAGGGTAAGCCCGCAGGTAGGGTGGACTAATGACAAGGGTGAGCCCGCAGGTAGGGTGGACTAATGATAAGGGTGAGCCCGCAGGTAGGGTGGACTAATGACAAGGGTGAGCCCGCAGGTAGGCCTCTTTCTTGTTGATAGTATTTATTTTCATGCTAGAAGTAGGTTGATACAGAGGGTTGCGAGGTTCATTATTGTGAGCATCATCAACTGGATGCGATTATAAAGAGCAGTGCTGTTCGTTCTATATTCAAGAGTTCAGTACCCGCATTCTCATGGTGAGAAATATGTATATAACTGCACGTGACCACTTTTTCTCGCCTCATTTAGCTTACTTTTATACGTATCAGAACTTTTTCCCATTTCAAGCATTGATAAGGAGTTATATTTTCAAGCTGTTAGCATAATTCTTGTAGTATATTGGGGTTGGCACATTGTTGAATAGGTTGAATAGGTTGAAGCTAGTCATCTTGCGACTTTATCGTAGTTGCTTTTATAGTCTCTACGAAGTGAATCGTGTTCTTAACATACGGCTATACTTTACATGTTAACTGATATTATATTTACCAGATACTCAGCTTAGGGGCGGTATGGTGAATCTATGCAGTTAACTACGAGCCGGAAAAGTTAACGCTATTTTTTAACTTCAGATGAATCATAGGTATGTAAGGTTGTACCGTTAATTAAGTAGCGTTAGTTATTTAACTGTTTTGTTCTAACGTTTTTTCTGTAGTTTCTTTAGAGGTTCAGTAATTGTTGCTTGGGGTTAGTGTTTGGTGAGTTAGTCGTTATTTTCGTGTAATGGCCTGGCATGACCAGGAAGTTAAGGTGCTCGACTCGTATCTGAGTCTCGGGCTCGAATCCTCGTCACAAACATGCTCGCACTTTCAGTCGTAGAGGCGTTATAATGTAGCGGTCAATCCCAGTATTTGTTGTATAGTAGCCCAAGAGTTGGCAGTGAGTGGTGATAACCAGTTGCCTTCCATCTAGTCTTACACTGCCAAAGTAGGGACGGCTAATGCAGATAGTTCTCGTGTAGCTTTGCACGAAATTCCAAAACAAACAAACATCTTCGTGTAGTGGCCACCTTCAGCTATACAGTGGATTCTAATGGAGCTATTATGGTTTGTTGTTTTTTAAGTTTCAGAAGGGAATTTGTTATTTTTTCTGATAGAGTATCATTACAGTGGATTACATTTCATACCTTTCTGAACTGACATGTTTGCATGCTGAATCCTTTCCCTTTTTTTCTAGTAGGATGTAAATGGTGTATTCTGTGGTGTAACTATAGTTAAATTCACTACTGACACAAAAATGGTTCATCTTAGGACTTTCCTGAAGATTGCATCAGATTAAAAACCGAAAGGATCAAAACGAAGGATAAAACTACTTAGTAAGTAGTTTCTAGTTATTAAAAAGTCAAAAAGAAATTAATACTCAAATTCAGATACTCGTATAAGCTATTAACAATGACAACATGGATATCCGAATATCCAATTGCCACATCTTACAGTAATTAGTAAACGAAGGTATGACAGTTATGCCACTAAATAAAATTTTGAAATTCTTTGGTATATAGCTTCACTTTACAAAAATGTAATGTATTTTCCCCTAATTTTCGAAGAACTTATATTTTTATCGCTTCTAATAAAATAAAATAAATCAGCGAATTTTTCAAAATGGCAAACAGGTTTGGTGGACGTAATAAGCTTCTAGCTTTTACATCACATCAGAATAGAATATCTGTTAATCGATTCTTACCTGTTGCTATTTTTAGATGTTTATTTTAACTAACTGAACACAATAATGTTGATTTTAAATACCTAACAAAGGAAATATAGAATATTTTAGACCAAACAAATGAACTAGTTTGTGTGTGATTTTAGCGTACTGTTATACAATGCGTTCTTTGTAGTCGGTTTTCAGCGACGAATCGAACCCAGGTTTTTAGCCTTGATAGTATGTAAGCGACCAGGTGACAGAATTCTCCATCAACAAGAGTATACTGCAAGTTTATTTAACCCAACTTATCGTAAACATCGTAATTCTCTTTAACCACAGAGCAGAATTAATAGATTTGATTAAAAATTAAAAGAAACCATTTCGAAAATGAAACTCTCTCTCCATCAATAAATTTCCTACACAGGGTACACTTCCAGTAAATCAAGAACTTTGGACTTGTCTGATTTCTTACTATTAAGTAATATGCAGTCCATAAAATAAAATATTCACGCGAAGTAAATATGGATTTTATAAAAGTTACTGTAACCGAACTTTTTACTTGTTCCAATATTAATATATACACACACATAGACCAACAAACACGCCTGCTAATCTATACTCTAGATATCTATGAGTGACAGGTATTATTTAGTTTATTTTTATTCTTTGCAAATTCAGATTGATATTAATACTAACTTTCTGGGAATTAGAAGCAAGCCTCGTTGCAATCTTTTGTTCAAACAAAAGGGAGAAACAGGAAACGTTCAACGCCATTAAAGTTTGTTTGTTGTAGTTAACTGCCCCCTCTATAAAAGATAATGGACCCCATTTATTTTCGAGTTTATGAAAGACTAGAAAAAAACAGCTAATATATAAGATTATTAATTTTAATGAAAGTGGAAACACTTATAAGATCGATTTCACGTATACATTTCTTATTTGAAGATATAACTATTTTATTAATGCAAACTAATTTCAGTCTAAGAAAATTACTTTGAGAAAAAAACAACTAATAATAATCACCTCCGAGTTCCACATATTGAGAACATCAAACATCCATCAAAACGATCATTTAACTTTAGTTCCCGGATTAATATTGCTGCTAATATTATTACTTTGTTTTGATTGTTTTTGAAAATTCGACCAAAACCTACACAAGAGTTATGTGCTCTAATCGTCCCTAATTTTGAAGGAACCCAATACAACTTTGGAATGACCTAGAAAATTAACGGTGATTTGTTTTTCATCTACTCGAGACCTGAAAAAGTGTAGAAAGACATTTTCCAGCAATAAGAAGTGAACAGGACCCTCGCATTCACAATCCGGCATGTTAACCGTTAAGCCACACTTTGACTAACAGGATTTGTAGATATATTTTCTTTTGAAATTATTCTAATAATGTGTATAATGCAGAGTTATCTGTTTGTCTGGTATCTTGAAGTCAAACTGTTGTGAGTAACTGGATGAACTAAGTTTAACTGGATAAGTTAAATATAGAAACGATCAGAATTCTGCAACAATTTAACTTTTAAAGTTAATCTAACTCCAAACGAATGCCACGTTAGATGCCGAGCGTGCCTTTTCTGATCATCCGTATTTAATAGATACGCGCGGCGACTGGCACACACGAACGTCATCCTACCACCACAGTGAAGTGAACGAAATGAATGTCTCGCCAGACGTGAGTACATTTGCTATTTATTTATACAATTCATATACTTTATTCAGAACAACAAAAACTCTTTTCGTGTATAGTAAAGAAACATTTTTAATTTTTTTACATAGTTAAAAACACTCAGTAATTAAAATTCTGTGTAAAACCTGTAAACATTTTAGCACAGTAACAGAGAATATAAAGTAGTGCACTATTAATACCTCTGTGATACTATCGAAATATTATAAAATCCTGGTAAATAAAAGGACAATATCATTTAATAGTTTGCTCTGGTAATTCGAGTCATTCTACTTCAGGGCAGTTTCTCAACGAGAAATATTCACCTTGTCTTAACGACTCGGTAGATCAGGTAACGTTAAGTTTAAAAGACAAGCTGCATAATCACAGTTGACCAGCGAAACAAAAGGCAACCTTTGTGGCACAAGTCAGGTTTTTGTTTTTCTTCAGATATCAAATTGATACCAGAAACCCTATTCTTCTGTCTTAACATCTTGAAAATAATGTACAAACGACGCCGTTAGCACTAATTAAAACAGTCTTATACGGGGATAATAACACATCTCAAGTAACATCAAAGTGATTAATTGATCAAGCTTTTCTCCTTCTGGGAGTTCCCTACCTTTCCTCCAAATTGAGCAATTAAATTCGTCTGGCGATTAGCAAATAGTTTGTTAGCAACTCGTTAGCCGCGAAAACTTTTAACTGCAGCAGAATTGAATGAAAAACTTACAGAAACATGTGTAGGTTAAAGAAATTGAAAACATTTCTTTACATAAAGCATGAGAACTGAACTTTCTATCTATTTATTCCAAAACTAATAAATTTTAATGAATCATAATATCAAATGTCGCAAGTCACGAAACACTTATTGATTGATCATGCTTGTTTGTTTTTTTTTAATTTCGCACAAAGTTACTCGATTACCAACGAATAATGGGATTGACCGTCACATTATAACGTCCCCACGGCTGGGAGGGCGAGCATATTTGGAGCGACGCGGGCGCGAACCCGCGACCCTCGGATTACGAGTCGCACGCCTTACGCGCTTGGCCATGCCAGGCCTCATCTATGCATATTTGTTTGTTTTGAATTTCGCGCAAAGCTACTCGAGGGCTATCTGCACTAGCCGTCCCTAATTTAGTAGTGTAAGATTAGAGGGAATGTAGCTAGTCATCACCACCCACCGCCAACTCTTAGGATACTCTTACCAACGAATAGTGGAATTGACCGTCACATTATAACGAGCATTTTTGAGGCGACCGGGATACGAACACGCGATCCTCGGATTACAAGTCGAACGCCTTAACACGCTTGGCTATGCCGGGCCCTATGCCTATCTACACGATTTGTTATGTCTACACACTTTAGAAACCAGGTTTCTCGCATAATTTTTCTCCAAATAGGAGAAGGCCCGGCGTGATCAGGTGTTTTACGGCATTCGACTCGTATTCTAAGGTTCGCGGATTCAAATCCCCTTCACACCAAATATGCTCATCCCTTCAGCCATGGTGACGTTATAATGTGACGGTAAATCCTACTTTTCGTTGGTAAAAGAGTAGCCCAAGAGTTGGTGGTGTACAGTGATGACTAGTTGCCTTCCCTCTAGTCTTACACTGTTAAATTAAGGACGGCTAGCACAGATAGCCCTACTGTAGTTTTGCGCGAAATTCAGAAACAAACCAACAATATTAATGTTAAAACCAAATAAAGGTTTTTGTCTAACGTTGGTGGCAACATTATTTGTTGCTATTTCAAACAAAAACAGTGTTCTCTAATTCTCCATTTTATAATGATTTACTTTTCGAGAAATTTCCTCAACCGTTGTATAGGCGTTGTTAATAATTGCGATTTTACTTGTTTATAGAATAGTTTGGTAAGAACAAGCACTTTGTTGCATAAAAGAAAAGTGTCGACTCATGGCACAAATAAAGAAATAAAAGTTGAAGAGTTTAATATTTGATTGTATTATGTGGGTATTATGAATAAAAAACAATAGATTAGAAGTACAAGTTCCAAATAGCTATGTGGAATCATATTTAAATTAGTTGAGAACCATAATTCCTCAAAACGTTAACTTCAGATAACTATGTAGATATAAAAAATGCTCGGTCTACGACGAAAATGAAATACCCCATAAAATGTCAACGACAATTTACAAACTAGTGAAAATAAATTGTTTTAAGTCCATTTCTTTTAAGCGGAAGAGACTAGATATAAGTATTTATGGACTTTATTGGGTTTTTTTCTTCACAATTATTTCTGTCAATAGCTCAGAATTCTCGCCAACATTAATTATTTTAATTGATAAAAAAAACGTGAATTGAATTACATTTTCTCGAAACATGCATTTAAACTTAAAATCTATCTTTACAAAAACTTTTAATTCTGTTAGATTTCAAAATAGACTCATTTCTTACTGCTTCTGTGTGAATCGGATGGACGGAAAACAAGATGGCGGCGACAGAGCTGACAAAACGAGGCAAGAAGAGGAGGCACAGCCTGTAAAGAAAGTGTAGACTATAACACCCTCTATTTTGATTATTTTATTACTGCTTAAACATATCAAAAGAACTGACATGTTATTAATATTATTCTTTTTAAGTTAGACAGTTTTAAACAGTACTTCTAGAAGATAATTCGAAAAAACCAAAACAAATGGCGATATAAAGTTAATTTATGCCGAGAAACGTCTCAGAAAGGAATAATAATATACAATAAGATAACATATATTAAAACACGATGTATTAGCGAGTAATAATATTTAGCTTAAGCCTTTTTTATTTTGTTTTATTTGTTATTATCCGTAAATGTAACTTATGACGTGGATGATATATGATTTGAATTGTTTAATAGTTACAGTTACCAATAACCTTAAATGGAAGGTAAGGCAGAGACAGAGAACCAACGTGCGACTATTTATTGTGTTGTTTTTTTGAAGAAAAAGCAAGTCATAATATATCATTATTTCTGTAAACTATACCAATCTATCACTGAAAAATAATTAAAGGACATGAATTTATCTCAAAGTTTTTAAATCTTACAAATAACAGTAAATATACATTCATAATAATAATTACCTGTAATACAAGACGCACACTAAGGCATGAAGCAGAACGTTGATCACGTGATAACCGAATGGTTGTAGACCGTGGACGGCATAATTGAGTCTGAATGTGAAGACAGTGAATGGACGGTATGACTTGTGGCTTTGTTCCTTTTGAACAGAGTAAAAGTTCTTATAAATATAAAGTGTCTGGCTGTCACTCTTATAATACACTCACAAATTAAAGTGTAGAGGTTGATTTGTGATATCGCACAAATTCAAATCCGAATCGTTAGCTCCGAAATCCAGACTTGTGTAGAAAAATGCATTTAAAAAGTTATACCTTTTAATTCTATTTACATAAACTACATTCTACTGATTTGAAATATTTAATTTTACGTTTTAAACATTCTTTGGGCAAATAACAAATAAATTAAAATCACTCTTACTTTTATTCCAATAAACATAATGATAATATTTTTAAATTCTTAAAGCATTTCGTAGTTTTATGAGAAAAAAAAATCCTTTGTTATAGGAAAGTATAAATGAATACATTTACTATGCATAGCACAAATTCTAACGCGATAGAACAATATTCACAAAAGAATTTCATGGCTGTAGACTTGATTCTTAAAGAAACGAATGTAAAGTTTCTAAAAGTTTCTATCTGTTTTCACAATATTTTACGGCATGGAATCGTGCTTCTTCAGTATTCGAGTTATTGATATTAACAATAAATTTGGCTTGTGAATTTAAGGGTAAAACTCAGTTTGAAGCCACATATATAGTTATTGGAAGTATTCACAAGGAGACGAGAGAGCGATTGAATTACTAACCTTGTGAAGCGGCATTCCCCAAAAATCGTCGAGAAAAAGATTGATGAATGGACTAGATGGGCGCACGTCGCGGTTCTCCTGAATGGCAGCTATGTCGTCAAACACCAGGTTGCCACCGAGAGAAGAACTGTATACTGTCAGGGCTGTGGCCGCAACTGCTAGAGGATAAAACCTGTCTGGTTGTTTACTCATTGTTGTAGAACTGCAAAAAAACAACGACAAATAATTAAACCAATATGTATTTCTAATAAGTTTAACTGAAACTCAAAACTCAATGGTCAGTTAGTAATTTAATATTAACTTTTAGAAAAATAATAAATTATAGGCGTGGAAATGAAAGTAAGTGACGAGTGAAGGGAGAAAAGTATATGACCAGCGTTTAACAACAACAAAAATTTCCTAAACCAGGAAACAGAGTGTGCTTTACAGAGTAGGGTCGTACAAAGTAAACTAGAAAACCAATGCTATGTACTCATAGCATAAGCTTTAGTTGATTAAAGGATTTTAAACCTATGTATGATTGTAACATTAGCTACACTACTTTAAATAGCGAAGGCAGTAAAGTGTTTTGCATTACATACGTAATAATTATTATGATTTAGTCGTTACTTACATCAAAACGTTTGTAATATGCAGTTCAAAACATTATTTCATCTTACGGCTGCAGATGTGTATGTACATTTAATAATTAAAAAGAAAAAAGTTAATGTGTCAAAAATGGCTACAGTTAGTATTTACAGATTCAAAATATATTAGTTGTTGACGTTTCTCACAAATTTCGTTTATTTAACTAAGAAAATTAATTTTATTCGCTTAACGTACTAGGAAGTTGAAGCTTTGAAACAGCTTCTTGCGCACTAAGAGATTCATATCTGTACAACGTTTCGTCCTTAACAGTGATGCATAACAATATTTAAAAAAATTCATAAGAAAAGTTATTGTTCTAAATACATGCATTTAAGTATGTTGACATTAAAATATCGTTATTACATTATTATTATTATTATATTTCGTCGGAACACACAATGTTAAAAGGAATATTACTGATATGAAAAAAACAACTTTCCTTACGAGAAAAAACAAAAGAAAAGTTAAAGCATAATACGGTTCAGAAGAATTTTCTAAACTGATTATTACTGATATAAACAAGCGACTTTTCTTTAATACACTATCTTTTGTCTTAATATCTGAAGAACTAAATTGTTTTGAGAAAAAAAAACACAACAATATCTCAGTTAGAACAAATGATGAAAAATCGAGCTCTGTTGCCTGGCCACAACTGAACGCTCCTTGCATACAATTTTACTGAGAATGTAAGTGCAGTAACCATAAATGACGTCACTCTGTGTACTTGCCATCAATCGATTTACTTTTATTTAATTCAGTAGAAAGGAGAAACCTACCCAATAACAACAAGCTACAAGAAAAATACTTTGTAACCTTAGTAAGACATCTCTGGCCCCGTTTAGATCTGTAAAATCTTTATGAGAAAAGAAGTCGCTAAAAAACGTATTTATTACTTAATAGTGTAAAAGATCTAGTCCATGCGATACCAATACAGGAACCAAAGTAAGAGAGTTAGTGTTTTATTTTTACAACATAAAAAAGGCGGCAGACCTCCATAATGTCAAGGAAGTTATCCTTGACCATCTATTTATGATTAAAATATACCCTAGCAACTGCCTTATTGAGTAAAAAAGAAAAATATATTACAGCTACATCAGTCTATTGTCATAACGATGAGACGCGATGCGTAGATTGTGTTTTTGTAAACCTGAGATTTCTTTTGTATAGAATCAACGACGTATAAAGAAAACAGAAAAATAATTTTAAAGTATTTCAAAACTTAGAAATTTTTGTGTTCTGAATTGTGTTCTGAGATAAATCTCAATTTATAAATATAACGTAACACTTTGTGTATTTTGCCACAATGTTAGAATAATTGAGGGATTGAAGGATGATTGATAGAGTAATGTTTGATTGCTTTTTAGTTGTGTATATATATTAAAATAACTTGTATTTATAATGGTGAAATTATACATTGTTTGTATTAATTCTTTCTTCCTCCCGTTGTCTCTCTGTATGTGTACAATATATCGTAGTTTAAAGATTTTATTGTATCGTTATATGTATATATTTCGATACATATAAGAAAACAACTTTACATTATATTATATTATTATATTACGGGGAAAAAAGACAGAAACTATTGTAGTTTGATTATAAAGAAAACGAATCTTTCTTTTTTATGTAATAATCATAAGCGATTGAACTGGGCTTTTAGGGTTTGTATATTATAAATGGTTGCCTTACCAATTTCAATTATAATAATAGTCTTCAATTCTGACGAGAACGAAGTTTTACAAGTATTCATATAAACTGAATTTGTTAGGTACTAAAGTACTAGAGAATGTTACGTAATGTGCTGGAAAAAATATTTTGTTATAAATAATTTATATAAAACTTCCAGAAAGAGTGCATCATGACATGTATGGTAGTATGTATATATATATATATATATTGACGCTGTAAGAGTGAATATAATTGGTTAGATTTTCTATAAGTATCATTACTTTGAAAATAATGAAAAATAATTATGTAATGAGATAAGTTCATCTGTAACAATTTCTTGTTTAACTTAAATGTGTTACATATATTCTTAAGGCTTCTTTTCTCTGTTTCTCTATATAAACTATATGCCATGTTTATTAATATACATATGTGTTGTCCTTGGTTTTTTAGTACAAAGCAACACAATGTGATATCTACACTATCTACTGGTGGCCAACAGAAATACATATATGCTTTTATTACAAAATTATTCGTACACTTTGTTACCAAACTTGAGATGACCGTACACGTGAGGTTTCTATTAACTGGTGATTTATTACGTAGACTTATATTGTAGATTAAACCATTAATGGAAGTAGTATGTCAAAAAATAAAATTTAAAATGTAAGGTAAAAGTATTGTTTGTTTTAATCTCACGCAAAGCTACACTAGGGCTATCTGCCCTAGCCGTCCATAATTTAGCAGTGTAAGACAGGGAAGGTAGCTAGTCATCACCACCCATTACCAACTCTTGGGCTACTCTTTTATCAACGAATAGTGGGATTGACCGTCACATTATAACGCCCACACGGCTGAAAGGGCGAGCATTGTAGTGTGACAAGGATTTGAATCCGCGACCCTCAGATTACGGGTCAGGCGCCCTAACATCTTGTTCATGCTGGGCCATGAAGTAAAAATAAACATTGCAAAATTTACCATGAACGATAATCTTTATTTTTCTCGTGACTAAAAGAAAATCCCCAGACTGAAGGCGCTTTTCTATTTATTCAAGACATTCTTTAAATTTTAAAATGGTATGAAATATCCTTAGCTGTTCAGTCAGTCAACATCATTTAATAAAATCTTATCTATACACCAGACTAGAACACCTATGTGTTTCGTACGTCATCATTTCTCCACTAATTTAGATGAAACATATATAAGTTCAGGTAAGTAAGTATGATATTTTTATCAACTTTGTCATTTTTAAAGTGAAAACAATTTAAATTTTGATGTATTTAATTAACAGTCACTTTTTATAACGTTTTATAAATATCAATGGAATGCTTATTAACAAAATGCTAGGGGTACGAAGGGCTGGTTGTTTTACATGTCCAAGCGACTATCTCGAAATACATTTTCTCAAAAACGAATTTCGTTTATCTATGGAAGTAATGGCGAAAATACATCACATCACGGTAAGGCCTCTAGACAAATATAAAAGTCTACTGTTACTGTATAAATAAAGGAAAGCTAGAGACAGTCAGAGTAATTTTATTTTTAGACATACCTGCCAAATCGTTTGATGCATCACCATTTTACCATTGTACTTGAAAAAGCATAAGACGACCATGTACGTTTGATAGGCTTCCAGAAAAGAATGGAATTGAACTCATCTTACAATTGCGCGACAGAGTCAGCTTTTATCAAATGTGTAATGTTAGGCCTTTTTCCAGATTCAGGATCGTTAGGAAAAGCAAGTGAACTGGTTGACAAAAAGTGTTCTATTGATTCATTAATTAGGTTTAGAAAGACAGTTCAAAATGGTTGATACGTGATAATATATAATTCACCTTGTCTCACTCTCTTGAATTGTTCAAAACTTTTTTCTGTTATTAATATTATACTAAGATATGGCAAAATATGTTTAATCAATCAAGCCCATTTTGTATTTTACATAAATAAAACTAAAGCAAAATCGATGAAGTAAAGATATCATCTGACGTATTAAGTACGTGTCAAATACCACTTATCACAGTCAACAAGAAAACTTGGTGAGATAAAGTTAGTAGATTAGTAATGTTGAAGTTTTTACAAAGTGAAAAACTATACAGTTGCGAGAATATAAGAGGGGAAAAGTTAAAAGATGGTAAAGATAAAATAACTAGCAAGTTTAAAATATAGCAAAAATGTTTAGATAGATCAACAAACATTTAGAATGCAATAGCATTTAATTATTAAGCACTAAATATCATCGTACATCTAAGAAATTAACATTAAATATGATACTTTCGTTTTGGCCACATATTAATGGATACTGTTGAGGTGTCTTTGTAACATGCTTTACACTTAGTAAATGTTTGGTATAACATTTATGTAGTGAAATATCTGTAACTGGTCCTGCTTTGTGTAGAGTAATAAGAACTGTATTGTGTCAACTATGATAAATTACAGCGAAAGCATTAAGATATGAGTGTATTCCTCCATGAATTGAATTTTATGCTTTGTGATTATGTTTATATACCTAAACATACACTATTATCAAGAGAACTTAAATGAACATGTTCCATGAACTGACGTAGAAAATGACACTTTCATGTATTAAACTGTATTCTTATTCTGACTAGTTGTATATTTTAAATAACTTTCTTTCTCTTTCTCATATATATATATATATATATATAATGTATATGTGTGCCTGTGTGTTAGTATATACACGTGTACAATAAGTTTGTTTGGAGTTAAGCAGAAAGCTACACAGTGGACTATCTGTACTCTTTCCCTTACGGCTATCGAAATTCGGCTTCTGGTGTTGTAAATCCGCAGACATACCGCCGTGCCCCTTGGGGGCATAGGCAATAAGAAAATTTTGAAAAGTTTTATGCACTAGCCGTCCCTAATTTAGCATGAAAGACTAGACGGAAGGCAACTAATCACAATCACTCTTGGATTACTCTTTTACCAACGAATAGTGGGATTGACCCTCACTCCACAACGCCCCCAGCGGCTGAAAGGACGAACATATTTGATGGGACAGGTATTCGAAACCGCGACCCTAAAATTATGAGTAAAGTACTCTAATCATTTAAGGTCATGTCGGGCTGTAAACAGTATATCAAAGCACCGATTTTCAAGTACTTGCTAGTTAACTTGTTATAGATCTGAAATACCAAAATATATGCACAAAATCTGCCTAGAAATGTGAATTAAAAATAAAACAGGTTCTTGATGAAATACAAACGTGTTGCTTGAGATAACTGTTCATTGAACCGAATGTTTTATAATGCAATCATTCAAATCAAGAACTTCTCTTCGTGTCTCTAAACATGTTAATCACATTTATTCATACAAACACTTAATAAATCTATTTACTCAATCTTTCATATTACCAATTATAATTACTAAAGATAGTAAAAAATATAAACAAGTTATACTGCAGAAAAGAACTATTTTTGTGTAGTGGTTTCGACAGTAAATTGTATTTATAATATTTTATTCTTCAAACAACTCTTACGCTAATTTAATCTATACATCTCAAATCAAACAGTTTTATTAACCTTAGCAGTTCAAGAGGTTTAGTTTATTATGAGCTAAACTTTCCTTTAACTTGAAACAATTGAATATTTGAAGCCTCAACATTGATTATGGTCTTGAAAACAAAACTAATTTCCTAATAATAATTTAGGTGGTTTGTAATGTGTGTATGTGTGTTAAAGGCTTAAACGTTTGGAAATTATACAACTGAAAATGAGGATCAATTGGAAAAGAAATTACTTCAATAATTACCTGCCTTAATCTCAAACTTTTCGTGGCAATAAAGTAAAGTACAAAATAATATAGTGTTTATTATAGTCAAGTTTGAAGTGAGGACTGTTCTTAGTGTCATGTCTAAATAAGCACTTTCTTTGAAAGATGAACAAAGTTTATACTTAATTACATGTTGCACAATAGATATAGGTCATTTGCATAGGATTAAACTACAAGCAAAAGTTTACGCATTCATCGCTATACAGTATTCTGCTTGCTAAAGATTAATCAACAAGAGCCATCCATTAGATTCTATTATCAATATTTTCAAAACTTCCTCTGGAGATTTTGTATTGGGCCTTCGAACGTAGATTTACGTATGAGAAAATATATAGTCTATATAAAGGATATGATTGTATGGAAGAGGATTATACTGTTACCTGTATGATAATTATATTCAAATCCCCCTTTTCTAGCTCGCATTTGATAAATAATCTCGAACACAAGCATTTTACTCTTTGTGTCCAGCACTAACTAGGGTTGGTTAATCTTGAGTTTGAATTTCTAAATTAAAACGACGGCATTCTTCACGGCATGGTACGTTTTACTTTTCCCATACTAAGCATACATCTGGTTATCAAAAGAAACATACATAACCATTGTGCACGCGGTTAATTACACAAGATAACACTATTAAAACAAAAAAATAACTTTCGCTGGAAAAATTATTTTTTAATTAGTACTTATTTCAATAAAGGACTGGATTAGCTCACAGTGTTCCAAGTTGGAGAGTACAAAACTCGAGCTATGATATGCTTCTGGTCCCATTTGCTGGAAAGCTATGAGGAAATTATATTCGTAGCAAACAATCCCTTACTCAATTAACAGTACTCGAAGGTAATTAACTACTGGCACTTAACACTTTAGTTAGCATTTCAAAATTAATGACTTATATACGAAACTTGAAGACTCTGACCTCACCAATTAGCTCAACTGTACGTAATGCATCATTTAGATTGAAAATATTTTAAATAAAGAAATAACACAGATTGCTTGCATTTATTGTTCATTTGTAAGTTTATTTTATCCCTGATTACATCACAGTAAGTTTATATTATCCCTGAATACATCACAGTAAGTTTATATTATCCCTGAATACATCACACCTACAAACATTTGGGTCCCTTAACGCTTACCGACAGCAAATGGAAAACAACTTAAGAAATGTACTACACCAGTAAAAGTTAGAAATCCTAAGTATTAGTAGAGAAATGGAAATTAAATATAAAATGGATAAAACTCTTTCTAGAGTTATAAACTCCTTAATAATATTAGGGAAATGAAATTAAAACAGTAAAAGAAAAGCAGCACTAGTTAATGATATGAGATTAACATTTCTAAAGAAATGGAAGTTGTTGTGTGTATTTGTGTACTTTGCTATACCAAAGCCGTATAGGGGCGAATCGAAACCCTGATTTTAGCGTTGTAAATCCGAAGACTTACCGTTGTTCCACCGGAGGGTAGGAAATAAACCAGGAAAAGAGGAAAGCTTAAGCCGGACTTATAAGATCCCACGTACCACTAGAGAATCTGGAATAAAACAGTAAAAAGGAAACAGTTCTAAGTTAGTATTGTGAGAATTTTAACATTACTAGAGAAACTGAAATATGGCAGCAAAAGAAAGAAAAACTACAGAAAGAATCCTAAGTACCACTAGGAAAATTGGAATACAACAAAAAAGGAAAGCAGCTCTGCTTATTTTCATGAGTTACTAAATATTAATGGACAAATGAAACTAAAGAATTAAAATATAAGCAGTTCTGGCTAGAGTTCTGAGATTTTAAGTAATACTGGAGAAACAGGAACACGAAGTTTATCGACTTACTTCAAGTAACTGAACGCGTTGTTCGCATATACGTTTAAAACTGTTAAAGTCAATAAACATTTTGTATGTATTTACTTATTATTATTTACGCATTAGTTTTCGAAAACGTTTGGGATGAAATGAAACTTGGATGTGGTATCCAGTCTTTCAGTCCACCATTGTATCATATATAATTTTATAAGTTAAATTACACTATGTAACAAAAGTTTTACTTTTTCTTGTTCCTGGGCAGAAAGTATTATTTCCCAATTACTTGTGCCTCAAGTAAAAGGAAAAGACCTATTTTTCTCTTCAAACTTTGCTTTTGTGACCTGAGTAATGATATTTTCAAATTTACCCATTTTCCAGAACATTCCAGGTAGATCCAGTACTGAGTAGCTGATAGAGAATTCTCTCAAACTTACAAAAATTTTCTAGAATGTTGTAGAACTTACAACAACTTTCAAGAACATTTCAGAATTTTCTAGAACTTTTCATAGTAATATATATACAGGGGCTCACCACTCACCAGTTCGGTTTAGTTCTAGCTGCCTAAGTGAACACATAGACCCATCTGATTTTATCAGAGATGGCATCAAGAAGCTGCAAGCATTCTCCAGACGCATTCTGCTCTGTATGTGGCTAATATATCAAGACAAGAGTGAAAAAATACACTGTGACAGGATCTGCTGAAAATGTGTGAAGCCTACAAGGGATATTTCGGCATTCCCGTTGGGGATCAAGACAAACTCTGGTCACCTCATTCTACTTGCGAGCACTGCAACAAAACTCTCGAAGGTAAGACGGATAATTTTTACTTGCTTGAGTAGTAAGATTTGTATATTTTAAAATTTTAATGTCTTTTAATTTATTTTTTTAATTTCCAATAGTATAGAAAAAATATCAAAATATTTTGCATGAACCTCTTACACATTAGGCTTTGCCAAGTTTCTCTGTTACCTTTGCCTTTGAGACAGCAGGGACACCGCAGCGCACTACAACAGGAAGCACTGTCCAAAACGGACCGAATTCCCTGTGGGGAAGTACAGTGTCAAGTTTGGGCCACTAGTGGACCTCCCGAAGGTGTTGTTCCCACCATTACACATAAAATTGGGTCTTATAAAACAATCTGTCACAGCTCTTGATAAGGAGTCTGCAGCCTTCAAGTGCTTCGAGACCTCTTCCTTAAGCTGTCTGAAGCTATGGTCAAAGCTGGTGTCTTTGTTGGACCACAAAGAAAGAATATCCTGGAATGCACATAATTCCCCAAGAAGCTCAGTAGAAAAGGAAAAAAAGCTTGGGGCAGCTTTGTTGCAGAGGTTTGGGGTTTCTTGGGCAATCACAAGGCCGAGAATTATGTGGAACTAGTTGAGGCTCTGGTGAGGAACTACGGCAAAATGGGCTGCAGGATGACCCTGAAAGTCCATATCCTTGACGCTCATCTTGATAAATTCAAGGAGAACATGGAAGCATACTCAAAGGAGCAAGTTGAGCGCTTCCACCAAGATATACTGGACTTTGAACGCCGCTACCAAGGAGCGTATAACAACAAACGTGATGGGAGACTATATTGGGGGGGGGGGGCTCATACGTGAAAGTTATTACAGACTTATAACTCAATGAATAGTAAAAGTATTCATAAAATAATTTGAGCATTAGATATAAAGTTTAACACTGACTTATTTTACCAAAACTTGAAAAACTACTCACTTCTAAACATTTTTGTATAACTTTAGTATAAAATACATGTAAATCTTGTTTCACATGTTGTTTTATTTAGAACTTATATAAATGAAAATGTGCAAATTTGTCCGTGTTTACATAGAAAATAGGTTAATTTCTAAATTTCATTATCCAGGTCACAAAAGCAAAGTTTAAAGGGAATAATGGTCATCTTCTGTATGTTTACAGCATAAGCAATTAAGAAATAACACATACTATCCAGGAACAAAATTTGCGTTACATAGTGTTATCTACTTACAGTTGAATTCAATATACCACAGTGTTTTCTGGGATTAATAAACAAAGGCTTAGCTCATAAAGTGTTTAGAATTACAAAGATTTGCCTCTTTATATGTTGAATTACAGACTTATAACTCAATGAATAGTAGAAGTATTCATAAAATAATTTGAGCATTAGATATAAAGTTTAACACTGACTTATTTACATGTGTATTATCCTTCAGACTACTCAATTATAACTAATTCTTCTCAGATGCGTGTGATTTTGTTTTGCCATATCAATGTCGCCATCAACGCACACTCTTAGTTAATTATAATATTTCGAATATCCAACTAGAAGTCAGGAGTTATAACTGAAAATAAGTATTTGAAAAATAACTGATATGAGTTAACGGTTGAAGGTACAAAATGTAATTAATTTTTGTATCACTAGTTCTTTGCTTAAGGTGATAATTGAAAGATTCCATTAACCAATTATCCAGAAGATTGCTTCACCGTTAGTTAAAGCTACTTAAGTTCACTAACTTTGAACGTGTTTCACAGTTATGGTAGATATGAAATTCGATATATAGTACGTCAACAGATGTGGGATTCAATATAAGGTATATAATTATATGTTCACACACTTTTCTTTACATTTAGTTAGAGTTCCACCCTTATAATTAAAGAAGTTGGTTTATATTAATGAAGTACTTTTCAAACTAGGTAAAAAATCGCAAATTTAATATTAGAAGTACATACAAGGCTCAAAAAATTTAAATAAAATAATTAGTCATAAAACTATTGCTCTGCCGTGATATTTCGATTGAATATTTGCTGGATAATTGAATGATTTAGAAAGTCCTAGTGAGCTTTTTAATTACGAATTTCTTTGTGGGAAAATTGAATTTGCATGAATTTACGAATGCATTTAATTGTTACATTACTAATTTATTTGGTGTAGTCCTTAATGTATATTTCATACATAACGTTTAGTCACTGGTTTTTCTGGTTAGCAAAGGTATCCGATACTAGACTTGCAAAATGTAATGTAAAAATTACAACTATGTGTAGGTATTGCATGTGCTACTAATATGATTGCATTGCAGTTTGAAGAGCTCAATAGTGCCCGTTATCATGAGATATATCATATCTCAAACAAGACCTCAATTGCTAATATTACCTCTATCGTTAATTACATTATATAAAAGATGAAAAATGCTATACTTAGTAACTGTAATAATTAGTTTGATGAAAAATGGACTATTGTAAACGATAAAATAAGTTCAATAAAAAAATCGAAATAGTAGACTGAAACCTGGTAATAGATTCAAGCAATTTCCAAGCTTTATTTAGTAATAGTATAGGTAAGTTTGGTTAATAACGGACCACTAAGATATTAACTGCTCTGAAATGGTAAAGTAGCTTAAAAAAGTGAATAATAATAAAATAATATAACGAATATTTATCATCTAATTTTAAGATGAATAGTTTAATTCATTGGTAAAAAACAAATAAATTAAAAAGTTCAGAACGACTGAATTAAGTTGTTATTTGGTTTCACCATGAAACGTTTTTTGTTTGTAAAGTTTGTAGATAACATGCAAAATATCATACAAACAGGTAAGAGTTAATCAGTTAACAAATGAACTCAGTACGACAAATTTTTGCAACCAGTATGCATTTATACCATCACGGATACTAATATTTTCTGTTGGTTTTACATTAAATAACATTTTTTATGCTGTTTTGGAGTTTTACGTTTTAGTTCTTTGCTTATAGTTTGCTAGCTGAAGCTATAAATTTGTCTGATTTGTAAACGCAGCGTACTTCTGAAGTAATGTTTTAGCTCGATCCTTTTAAAGAGCTCTTGTCGACAAAATATGTACAGTAGACGAAATACTAAATCGAAATGGTTGTGGTTAGTTTTGGTCAAATTTAATCATTAACGAATTAAATTATTGAACAGCTTATTATCATAAAGTTAACAACTTTACAAAGACTAATCGATAAAATTCGATACTTTGGATAAAGAGAAAATATTCTAAATATGCATGTAAAGAGCAAATTGAATGTGTTATATTGAATGAGTACATATCCCTTGAATGAACTGAATGAGGTTGTTTTTTGTCTCGGTGTTTTTAATGATGCTTTGTACAGTAATACAAATTTCGCAGTTATAAATTACGTTTGAGCAAACACAATGCCCCTTAAAATGTCAGCGGTAGGCTTACGAACTGACAGCGAGAACATATGAGGTTTGATTTCCAGTGGTGGCCAAAGCACAGATAGTCTACTGTGTAGCTTTATGCAAAGAACAAAGAAACGTAAACATAAGCATACTTATCAGTTTTGACATCTAAAATGGTAAACGTACAACAATATTTATCTTTCTATACCACGTTGTGTTGTATGACGTTTAGGGTTACTATTTATGAACAGCAAGTGTCGTTTCAAAACTGGATAAATACATTGTGTCCACCCTAGTACCAATTAAATTTAAGTGTTTTTAAAAGCTTTAAAGATAGTAGTTTTATTATTTTCCCCAAAACATTTTATTCACTTCGTAAAGATATAAAGAATTAAATCGGCAAAACCTGCATAAGAAGACAATATTCTAGAGATTTAATACAACTAGCAAAACTTTTGTTAAAATAGTCGTTTTCTACACTCCAGAAATTTCGAATTCATAGTTATATCAAAATTGCTTATCACAATCGACATAAAATACGTTATTTGAAGCTAAGCACAAAGTTAATAATGGGCTACCTTTGCCCTGACCATTACGAGTATCGAAACCCGGTTTCTCGCGATGTAAGTCCGCAGACATACCACCGTGCTACTGGGAGGCAAAGTAAGTTGTTTATTGGACATACCTTTAAAATTTGACGAATTATTTATGTACAACAATGATATAAAACTTTGTGTGTTATTCATAAAGACAGAACTTCACTGACGTAGGAAGTTCATTCTAACCACACCGGTGTTGCACTTCCTTTTACACGTTTCACGTATTACGTTTATTATAGCAGTGTCAGAAATGATCAAACGAGTGAAGAATTGTTGTGCGAAAGCAATCGTAGAACACTGAAAGTGTTTAAAGTAAAAACGCATTGCTAAGCCTAGCTGAGAGAAATTACTTTTGCAGACCTACAGAGTGGAGTACCAGAGCTCAGATGAAACCGTCAATACCACTCGTCCAGACATCGCAATATTATAATAACTACCTTCTTTCATCACTAAAGATGCTTCGCTTACGTGAAAGCGTCGATACAAGAACGCTCGCGGAAGAGTGAAAATCGAAAGAGCTAAGAGACGAAAGAACCCATTAGTGTAAAAGATGTAAAACCTAAGATGAGTCAATTAGAATGAATTTATCTTAGGACTGTCTTAATAACGAAGTCTTACAAAAAAACACACAAACAGTCATATTCACTCTTTTGATCTCCATAGTTCTAAGTGTGATACAAAATTTTAAACTACAGTTTCTTTTGTTTCCATATTCTAATTTGTATTTAAGGTATTACACATTCATTTAATTATTAGTTTCACTCTGTGATTATAATACTATTAGTGACAGAAAAAAAAGCAAATGCAACATGTCATTCTAGCAGGGTTTCAAATTTCATTTATTTAACAGCTCAAATGTATATACTAAATTAATTCAACTCATTTTGAAAAGTTTTTGGACTATGTCATTCGTAAAAAAACTAATTGTTCGCTGTGTTGTAAAAAAATTGATAGTTATCTATCATTCATGTTATGTTCAAGTTTAAAAACTACCACCCCTTGTACTTAGTAACTTAGAACTTGAATCGTGAATACTTGCATGTAATATTATATTATCGGCTACAATAAGTGTTACTCAAGTTTTCGTTGACAAAGGAAGAGAGAGAAAGAAGTTTGGTGTAGTTAAATTTGAGAAAGTTTCATTCAGAGTTTCTGTATCCAACTCGGGAGAGTTTTTGAACCTAGATAGTAATCGTCAATTAGGCTATATTAGTTTTTATTTACGACTCTAAATAGTTAGTAAGTTTCAGGTTAATGTTTAGTGTTAACTTCATTAAGCTTGAGGGTTGGAAACCGTTTTAGAAAATGTCAAGTTTTGGTGACATTGAAACAGTGAACTTTTCTAAATGTAAATGTAACGTGGATTTCAACTTGAAATTTAGAGCCTGAAGCTGAATTTCGACATAATACGTTTAAAGAGATTACAATTAAAATGAAGAGACAGTTTTTACGTGGTTCTACCAAGAAAGAGCGTTTTTTTTTGTATTGTACACTTTAGTAGATTACCCTGTGTAAATTAATATTTAATGTCTGTGTTTATGTTATAACATGTATCTATAACACTACAAACTTGAACTGTCGTTTGTTGTTTTTACGTATTATTGAGTACCGTAATACGGAATCGTAACACAAATCAAAATATTCATTAATTAAGTGTATCTATTCAATATTAGTATCAAAGTAAAACAAGTTCACCTGTGTTTCTCTAATATTCTTCATGTATAGCTATGATGTATGATGTGCCTAATATCCTATAAAAAACGTATAAAAACATAAAACCCACACATTTTGTATCATAATAAGTTTAAAGGCTAAAGAGACAATAAAATTATTTGAATTGCAAAAACTGTTTTATTTTTACGATTTCCAGTAATAAAACAGTGAAATATTAGTATTCAAAAATATGTCGGCTACCTGATGAATCAATATTTTACATTATACATACCATTTAAACGTTAAGAAGTGTTTAATACCAAAGTACAAGGGCCTTTTCTTTATCCTAACCAAATTTACAATAAGCTCATTTATTTAATGACTGCTGTTTAAGTTTTTGTATTATTATCAACATATTGTAATGGATACATAAACTGGCAATTTACTTGTGCTAATAACCACTTATTTCTAATGCTCTAGAATTGATAATATGATGGTAAACCGATATTCTCCATTACAGACAGCTTAAAATCGATGCTTCACCATTTCTCTATAGAGAATAAAAACCCAAGAAAGTCATGTCACTAGATGAAAATACATTACCTTGCAAATTACGCAAACCAAATGATTTCCACGAAAAGAGTGGTACGTGTATCTATGCCCTTGAGTTAAAGCTTTGATGAAGGAAAAAAAACCAACCAAACATGCAAATTTATTCTTCCCTTATTCCCTCTCGTATAGATCAAATGGTGTAAAATGCAATCCAATATAAAGAGCATTCATTTATATGCGAATTTTAGTCATGATTCGTGCAGTTACAGCAATACAAATGAGTATTGGCCGGAATGTTTAAACCCTTTTAGCTGCCGCATTTTACGTGAAGAGATAGGGAATACAAATGAATAAACAGTTCTACTAATGTTACCTTCGTGGTAGACGCATGAATTACTTTTTTCAGTCATAGAAGATTGTTAGGAAACTTTTTTTTTTTTAAATCTAAATATGTATTTCAGTATTTTTGCTTCAACAGGATATCATTATTAATTAGTTAACAAGTGAAAAAGTTATACATTTAAAAAGTTGGTTGCACACTAAAAGTGCAATAGTTATTAATAACTAGTTTCTAGAAACATTACATTATCTATTAAGTTTTATTGTTTTAAGAAAATATAGGAAATTAACCCAAATAATTTGATATTTATTTAACTATTTCATACGTCAATGTACTTGTGAAGTGCGCGAACACTTATTTCCAGTAGTTTAATTTAGAAAGAATAAAAAAAAGTAAAGGAGAGAGTATAAGTCAGTGGAACAGAACAAAACAACTGGTCAGGTATAAACCACACTAAAGGAACATTAACAGACTAAATATGTATAATTTCGGAAATTATACTTCACGAAAGTATAACGTACATATATAAATATAACATTGTGATGAGTATGGAGAACAAAACGTGATGGATACGTTTTGGAATTCTGTTGACTCGTTTAAACAAGTTGACTGTTTAACTTTAAATTTCGCGTAAATCTACACCAGGGCTATGAGCACTAGTCCTTACTAATTTAGCAATGTAAGACTAGAGGGTTTCTTTTGTTTTGAATTTCGCGCAAAGCTAGTCGAGGGTTATCTGCGCTAGCCGTCCCTAATTTATCAGGGTAAGACTAGAAGGAAGGCAGCTAGTTATCACCGCTCACCGCCAACTCTTGGGCTACTCTTTTACCAACGAAGAGTGGGATTGACCGTCACATTATAATGCTTCCACAGCTGAAAAGGCTAGCATGTTTGGTGTGACGGGGAATCAAACCCGCGACTTGGGATTACGAGTCGAGTGCCTCAACCACCTGGTCATGCCTGGCCAAGACTAGAGGAAAGACAACTAGTCGTCATCACCCACCGCCAACTCTTGGGTTACTCTTTTAGTAACGAATAGTGGGATTGACCGTCACAGTATAAAGCCCCACGGCTGAAAGGATGAGCATGTTTGGGTTTGGCGTGAAGGGGATTCGAACCCGTGGTCCTCAGATGGTCGAGCTTCTTCGCCACTTGGCCAAACAGATCGATCATTGGTTTTAGTTTAGGTTGTGAATACCAATATCGGTGAAAATTCGGTTTAGATCAAAAGGTGATAAATTGATTTAACATGTAGCTGGAAGAAGGGCATGATTTAAGTAACATCTAAACAGCCTTTTTATTTGAAAGTGTTGTATGAAATTACTAGTCTGGGTATGAAAAAACATTTTATGAAGTGTGATATCGTTGTTACGTGTGTATTGCAAATACGATAACCATGACGATAGTCTAAGTTGAAGAGTGTTATCAAAATAACAGTAAATAGTCTGAGATGAGTGATGGCAAAACAAATGAAGCAAAGCTGCAGAAGAAGAAGAGAAACAGGAAATGAAAGCGGAAAAGTGATAACATAAAAATACATGGACTGAGAAGTGCCCTGAAGACTGAGTGACAAAACCACTGATAGTAATGTGTAAAAAATCTTTTATAATATTAAGTTTTTGCAATTCCTAAAATTTCGTATCGATCCGTTCCCTGCTCTAACGGCAGTAAGTCTTCGGAGTTACAACGCTAAAGTAAGGGGTTCGATTCCCCTCTGTGGACACAGCAGGTAGCCCGATGAGGCTTTGCTATAAGAAAACACACATACTCGTATCAATCTCTCATTCTTCGTTTTGCTAAATGATCAATCTGAGAAAAACTTATTATGAAAATTTCACAGATAAAACGGGACTTCTTTTGTCGATTGATTGAAATATATATTTCGGAGATAATAGCATAAAGGGGAAAAACAAACGCATAAAGAGTTAAACTTGTTTTAGTATATATATTGTTCTGTTTACATTTCTTCCATTTCGGTATTATATACATATGTATGAATTTTATTTTAACACATCCAATAAGTAGAGCTGATTTTAATTGAATTAATATCTCCCTTTTTACTCCTATTATAGAAATAACAACTATATGAAGGCATTCATTTCAGTAGCAGACATTTTTTTTGCGCTCAGTAAAATGACAATGAGCTGTTAGATTCACCAGAAAAAAAAAATCCCCGTGGTTACTTAGAAACGTGAGGAGTATTCTAATGTGCTAAATGCACTCATTTCACCGAAACATAAATGCTTTTACAAACAACGCTTTGCAGTTAGTTTCAATTGCTTGTAAGCAAACGCAGTGTAATTTTCTTTATTAAAATAGCATGTGGAAGACAAAATATAGTTGTAAACGGCACATTAGACAATCATATTACATATACATTCTGATTCAAGGAATTGGGTTGAGTGCACATTTTAGATTTATTCAGCACTATTTTCAGGAAATTTATCGTTCAATTGTTTCAATGGGCATCTATTAACCGATAATGAATTTTAGCAAATATTTCAACATTTGATTCTATACGCTTTGAATCACAACTACACACACCCCTTGTGCGCTTCACGCTAGTGTCAACAAAGGCTTACACGCACTACCAGAGGTCAAAGCTAGCGGAAAAAAATAAAAATATTTAATTGAAATAAATATCTTAGACTCTAAAGAACATTTAATAAAGGTGGGCAGAGTTATTGGCAAATAATTAAAATTTGAAGAAGATCTTCTGTGACTAATGGTTATTTAGTTTTGAATTTTGCGCTTAGCTACATGGGTGGTATCTGCGCTAGCCGTCCCTAAGTTAACACTTTAAGACTAGAGGGAAGGCAACTAGTCATCGCCACTCACCACCAATTCTTGGCCTACTCTTTACCAATGATAAGTGTCATTGACCGTACATAAAACGTCCCCACAGCTGAATGAGTTAGCATGTTTCAGTGTTACGGGGATTCGAACCCGCAACCTTCGCATTACGATTCGAGCGCTTTAATCATCTCCCATGCCTGGCTGCTGTCACTACTGTTCTTGTTTTTTTAATTATCAATTTGTGGTATCTAGTGGGGCGTTCTCAGAGAACTTCATTCTGTGGGGAATTGATTGAGAGTGGTGTTATTAATTCAAGAATCAATAAAAGCTCCCAAAAATGTTTCTGAAACGTCATTGTTAGAATTTGTGTAAAATAAACATCATTAAACAGATAGATTCATATGCATGTATTTACTATAATGCTCCTGCATATTATGAAAAACTTCGAAAGGTAACATGACAGTAATTGATTGACAACAATTTAATCACAGTCATCTGGAAAATTATAAAATGTTATTAAGTAAGACTATAACGTCTGGGTAATAAGGTAGACAAACATTGTGTTGTGTAAAGGTTTTGAAAGTATGGATCTGTTTGAGAGAATTTCATATCGTTTGGCTTACCAACGATAAGAATTAGGCAAAGAAACACTTTCAGTTAAATGAAATGAACGATTAATGAGTTCTGTGTATTACAATGGTAGAGGAATTACTGTATCGGAAGAGTTTACTTAGTAATCAGCTCACAACGTGGTAATAATAGAAAATTTTAAACCTCTTAATGTCATATCACTGAACTAGAAATTTTCAAGTTGTCATGAATTAAATTAGACCTTAACTCCAAGTATAAATACATCCAAGAAAATCTCTAGTTATACACATAATCTGATTAAATTGTTTCACAAAAGTTAGAGACATATTTTAGTTAAATTTTATGTTTCATAATAATGTTATAAACATACTCTGGTTTTATATTACTGTTTACTCGCTATACAATCATTTTGTTTTGTGGAGCAGTAAAAAAAAAGTATTTAGTATGATATTCATTTTACATTTTTCATCATGTGTATATATAAAAAAAAAACAAATCTGTAATGTGAAAGTGACATTCTGATTATATTTCTTGTATGTCTTATTCTGTTTCATTATTAGGTCCTTAACTGTCGATGATGTACAAACTAAGATAATAAGTTGGTTGGAATCTAAAGTAACAGATCTACAATAAAACAAATAAATTGACACAAAATTACTTGTTTTACGCACGTGACTAGCTTAAAATAAAACCTTCATTTATTTCAACCTGACGACAAAAGCAAAAGATTTATCCTGGTAAGAACTTAGAACATACTTACATACACGTAATCTTTATTTCATCTATATGCATTCTCATCTACTTATTTTGTTTACCTGGAGAAATTTAAATATAAGATTATGTTTAGGCAGTTTGATAGATTCATATCCAGCATTTGGTCTGTATGTAGGATTTTACCATAACAAACCTTATATGTCAATTTCAGCTTCTCTTTTTATAAGTCTATCCTTCGGACACATATTTTCGATACCACACGACACTGCTTGCTAGAATATAAGCGCATGCAAAAATCAAAACCGACAGCGATAAAATGAGATCCTTGTGGTAGTAATCCCCTTATTATTACTTCATACAGCAAAAGCATATGTATGTTAACAATACTATAAATCACTTTCTCTTTCATCGAATCATACTACATTGTGAACTCTCGTGTGTTTATTGGTGATGTTTATTGTATGATATGAAGAATAGTGTACACCGACTCATGTCACTTGTGAAACATCAACGAACAAAACAAAGAAAAAGAACCAACCTTTACATATCTCTACCATAATTGTTTGGCAAACAAGAACAAATTAGTTTTAACGCTTGGGGAGTTAACATAAAGAATGGGGAACGTCTCTGAGCAGAACCGTTTATCAAATTGAGTGGACTTAGTTTTTTTTATTAATTTCATAAATTATTTATTTATTTATTTTTGTTGAATATAAATCTTATTCGAAAAGAACTAAATGTTTTGCTCTAGACTCTAGAGATTATTAGGGAGAAAATAGAAAGAATTATTTTATGGTTTTAAGCACAAGAAGGCAGCGTTTTGATAACAAAACTAGAGAAAAGATATTTCGAGTGATAAAATAATGTCTCGTAACATCAGATCACATCATAATCTTGATATATACTGACATAAAGACAATGTTGTATGTACTTATAAAGTGTGTGTGTAATAGTAAGTAGTAAAGAATGATCATTGTAAAAATATTTAAGCACTGCAAGTTTGTCGTAAAATCAAAGTTTGTTATTTAAAACGTATTTCAATACAAAAATACTTATTGTTGAGGTATTGGGTCAAGGTTAATGTTAGTTATTATACACAGAGTACGTATTCATACATTACTGATATGTTAATGAATTCAAAGATATGTTTACACTTCCGATCATGCTAATTCATATGATAAATTCGATTGCTTCACTGAATTGGTTTGTTGCCCATCAAACAAACTTATTATTTAAACAATTAATTAAAAAGTTGGTACAAAGTGGAAATAAATCTCTTCCAAATTCTGTTAATGTCAATGATCACATACAACTCTGTCTATAGAAACTAGCAGTCTCAATCATAGTTAAGACTTTGTTTCATTTACTAAATTATTACTTAATAAAATCAGTATTTCGTTTTAAAAGTTATATCTAAGCTTATTATTGGGTAAGAAATTTGAAATTAACGATTTTCGACGGAAATATATTCCGTTACTATGATTTTTAACTATTTTTATTTTAGGGACAACCATAAGAAATGTTAGAAACATTTTCTTTTCAATACAAATGTTTTAAAATTCATCAAATTTCATATAAGCACGTGACTAAATGCCACTATTCATTCAATTTATTTCCACAACTTCGATTATTTTTTTCTTTTTCAAACTAATTATAATTCAATAGCTAATTTCATATGTTAGAAAAATCAGCTTTTATGTTTAATCAATACAGATTTACTATTGGATTCTCTGAAATCCCTCCCCATAAGGTGTTAAGACATGCTATGTCCGAAAATCATTGTTAATTTCACCCATTTTTACCACCTACAACTCTTGTTATCAGTTTACACACATTATACATTTCTTTTGTTAAGATTAACAAAACAAATATATAATCTTTTTTTGCCGAAATGTGTTTTGATTTTAAATTCTTTGCAAACTAAAAATAGAAAGAAATGCAGAGTTATGTTGGAAGGAAGATATCAGTTATTTTACCAGTTATTATTCAAAATACACTATTAAAATATGAACTTCTACTAATTTCATTGATTTTACGCCTTGTTTGAGTTGTGATTCCTTTAGAACTATTTATTGTAGAATGAATTCCAAACAGTATTCACAATGATGTACAATACAATCATCTGCTGTCCTGTGAAAATTTCTAAGCCATTGCTTTTAAGATCTGGCGATTTGTTTGTCTTACTTTATGATTCGTAGTCTTTATTGTTGGTTTTACTTATTTTTCGCTGTATGATAAATGACGTTTGATATTTCCTAGGCTCTAAAACAAATAAGATAAAAGCAATAGCGCATTACAGAGTTTGTTAGACTAATCCCAATGATACAACTAATATTGGAAGCATTACTTATTTTATTTCATTGATTTCTTAGGGCCACATGAAGTACTTTAGAAGCACTTGACCACTTATAATCATTAATCATTGTTAGGCGATGATTTCTGTTGCCTTGAACACCATATTCTCTTGCACAAGTTCACAGTTTAACGTTATACGTAATAAACCGCGTTAATTGTTTTGTAAATATGAATTTGTTCACTATTTCTTGTGACGCTAAAGCCAACAGAAACAGATAGAATTAATCGATTGTTAACAAAAGATGTCATTTTTTAATTATTTCACCGTTACAAATATTAGTCTTACTTACTGCTATCCGGTATGCAAATATTGATCTTACTTACTGCTATCTGGTGTGGGGAATTGAACCCTGAACTGTAGTGTTGTAAGTCCGTAAACTTACTTCTACATCCACGCGGAGATGACGAATTACTTGATTAACGAAAATTTGTTTACAACGATAAAAAGACTTTAGCTTATTGTATTATTTTACCGTTCCAAATATCCCTCTTCTTCAACAAACGAAGTCCAGAAGAAACACTCTAAACATTTCAATATTCCCTTTTCTGTTAAAGTTAAGTGTCTCAGTGGAAACACTTCAAAAATCCTATCGAAACTTTGTTAAAAAGTAACCAGATTTGTGTTATTTTTTCATCTATCCCTTTTAGTCTGCATCCATTCAATAAAACTCTTCAGTTTGTTTTTGAATTTCGCACAAAGATACTCGAGGGCTATCTGTGCTAGCCATCCCTAATTTAGCAGTGTCAGACTAGAGGGAAGGCAGTTAGTTATCACCACCCACCGTCAACTCTTGGGCTACTCTTTTACCAACGAATAGTGGGATTGACCGTCAAATTATAATTCCCCGCGGCTGAAAGGGCGAACATGTTTGGCGCGACGGGGATGCGAACCCGCGACCCTCGGATTAGGAGTCGCACGCCTTAACACGCTTGGCCATGCCGGGCCGAAACACTTTACTATAAACATGCTCCATTAAAGATTACGAACTCTACACAAGTCAAGCTGATATCTTAGAAACAAGCAACTAATCAAATTGTTTTAAACTGTATCATTCAGTGAAATAATGACTATTTTAAAATATTTGTTCTATAAGTTTAGGTGTTTTCTCAGAATCTCGAAAAAATGTTTTTACTTTTAGTGTTTTTGAAATTTTATCATATTCAGGCAGTGAATATGTAGAAGTGAATAATGGGAATTCATTAATCCCAAATGAAACGGTAAAATATAATAGGATTTAAGTAGTTAGTATTTTAGTGCTAGAAATCTATAAGAGATAGTGGGTACTAGGTAGTCACTATGAGAACATTAGAAATGATAAAGAAATAGTGGAAACAGACAGTATTCTAACAATGGGAACATAAGAGATAATGGGAAAAACTAACGCTAGAAATCTGTAAAAGGTAGTGAATACCAAACAGTCAGTATTTTAAACATTTATAAAAGTAATGGGAACTAGGTAATCAGTATTCGAACACTAGAATTAATGGGTACTCAGTGGTCAGTATTTAAGTAATAACAATGTCATGAAAGTAATAAAAAGTGTATGGTCAATACTTCAGTGCCAAAATCTGTACAACTGTAAACGAGAATCGAACTTTGGTTATTATTATGCATTAAATTTATCTCAGACGAGTATCCGATTTATTGTGTTACGTACATTAAGTATTAAGATTTCAAATAATCGAAATTTTGAATTTAGAAAACAATTAAGTGTTGATAGGTATTAAATTTATGATGTTTGTCAACACGATTCACACACAGTTTTCTTCAACATAAATATATTTTAATACACAAAAAACAACATACAATAGAATTTATAATAACGGTTGCTAGAAATATTGGTTTATATACAAGAGTTTCACAAACTTACAAACAGTACTGAGTCTGTCTGGACGGCAACCGAATCTTTTATCGACGTTCACGGAGAAAGAATTAAACCTGTTGATATACAAGTATACCTGTCATGACGACAGTATCTAACGTCCAAAGTTAATTCACTGAAGTTCAACGATTTATAATATTCGAAATCTGTAAATGTTCCGGGTCAAATTCTGTAATTTTCCAATTAATAAGCATTGGCCACAACTATTAGTTTCTGAGGCTTAATATATTTATTGCTGTTAACCACAAAATATTCAATTCTTTCTCTCGATGCCTCGGTTTATATACTTATTAGACGAGATTTTCTAAACTTCAACAATATTTGAAGACACCCTAGTGTTTACGCAAAATATGTATTGTTGATTCTTGCTCTCGAGAATCCTTTACAAACTTAGAGAAAAGACTGGTCCTGCGCAATACACATCCAAAAATATACGTCACATGTATCAAACTGAAAGAAACGTGGATAAAAATAAATGTATAACAGTCAATTTGTTAAATTATTTAGCCAACAAGATTATAGAAAATAGTAAAATCATTGCATATACATCAATCTAAAATATGGAACAAGTCCTGTTGAGATTGTCTTTCTATAATGCGTTGTTACTAGATTTTTTCATTCGTCTCATAAGTGAAAACAACATATCTAAAAGTTACTGGTATAAACAACGAAAAATGTGAAAAAATGATAAAACATCACATTTACCATTTACTTTACCAATTTATCTTATATATCTTGAATGATGTATAAGGATTTCACACACACACATTCTATCGATTTCTAGCCTTTTTTGCATTGTTGTAGATTTAATATGAATGTTTTTACTGATCGGTACATTTTCTTAAAAAACAGCAACAAAAAATTTTTAGTTTCTATTTTTTTCAGGACGTTTACCTTTGTATGGGAGGAGAATTAGTTACGGTATAAATAAAGTTATTATCAACTCATAGTGTGAGCTATAATACATACAGCTAGTTGCTCCAGGTAAAGAAGTATAAATCAGTAACTCCTGTTGAAAAATAACATGTTTATTTATTCCAAGACAGCTAGTGGGAATACAAACTACAAATATTTTACAATAGTAATATTTTAAGCCAAAACCTACTTCTGAGTCTTCCCTCTCTCAAAAAAAATAAATAATTAAAGGTTAGTAATTGTAACACAAATTGTAATCACTTTGTTTATAAAATGAGGAATTACTATTACTAAATTTAGAGTTGTAAATCTGGGGTTCGATTCCCTTCGCTGGACTCAGAAGATAGCCTGATATGGCTTTGCTATAAACACACATACACATTGACCACTTTGTCCAAAACAGTCGGTTTGACTGCCCGTTAATAGCATAATTCACAATGACGATATTATTTATAATAAACATATCATGATGATTGATCATTTATTATTAACACTGATATTAACCGTTTATGAATAAATGGCCCCAGTGTTGATAACAATTAGAGTTGTTGCGTTTTCGATGCCATGAGATGTTACCGTATTGTTGACAACACAAAAATTAATCATACCGATCACAGGATAACAACTAAACGCACAGTCATTACGCTGAACAAACTTGGTTAATCATTACGTTTCACAAATAAAAATAAACAAGACATTTGTAACGTAATGTGTGTTAAATTTGTGAACCATACAACATTTAAATCACTTATTAGCAACTTAAGGAATGATCTCGTGACAAGTTTGTTTACAATAATGGCCAAGTATGGTGTTCAAAACATTCTAGCCTATAACACATTTGACAACATGAAAATATTGTTGGGAAAAATAGTATTGAATAAGCCACTAAGATTTAAGAATATGAAGACCAGTCCGTGTTGACAACAAACTTAAAGTCAGTACAGACAACACGAGCATTGACATCAGTACAGACAATGCAAGCATTTACAGTAGTATTGGCAACACAAGTATTAACATCAGCACTACAACATCAGCAGTGATAACATGAATATTAAAAACACTACTAACAAGAAAAAAATTATATTATAATCAAACGTACAACGTTGAGTTATCAAATAAAATTAGCTTCATTTAAAATAGGTCAGCCTTATAAAGTACTATTATGAACGTAGTTGGTCTAAATTTATAAAACTACGTTTTTCGACAGGTTTCTATGCTGCCATCATAAGTAGTAAGAGCTAAAATCAGATAATACTATTAGTATTTACATATTCTTCAACTTACATAAACCTGTATTAGACCATCAGCGCCATCTCTACTACGAACGTCAGTAGAGTAAGCCTATCCGAAGATCTTATAAAACTAATTTTCAGAATTTCATTTCTCCCGAACATGGACCAAAATCTTTAACCTGGATAATAATTTTGTTTCTATCAATTTTACTGATTTTCTTATATTTAAATCCCACTTACACTCAACCTGATTTATCAGTTTAACATTTTTACAGCCTATAACGACACATTAAGGCAGTTTGAAGGACATCTTAATTCTGTTAATCCTACTATTCGGTTTACGTTGGAGTCTGAAAAAAAGATTCAATTTAATTTCTTCAATATGACAGTGAAACGAGATAATGGATTGCTCTCAAAGTCGGTTTACAGAAAACCGTCATCAGAGGCATTTCCACTAAACAAATTGAGTCACACATGGCCACAAATATCATTTTACACGTTTGTATTTTGAGCAGAAAATCTGTATTTATGACGTGATATAAGATCAATATTTTTTATGAATATAAAAGTTATGGACAGTGACTATGATTCCGAAAACGTTTGTTGGTTATATAAAAACCAAAGTAATAAATTGAACATATCGCTACCTGCATGGTTATAAAGAAATATGGTTTTGGAGTTTGGTTGCAATATAATCAAGGTATTTTAAGAATAGGTAACACAGATCTTTTTTTTTTTTCAGGTAAAGTAATATTCCATTTAAATGAATTAAATAATTGTCTCACGGGTATAAAAGAGGAAATAGACCGAGATGATAAATGTGGTAGTTGGGCCAGGTGGTTAAGGCATTCGACTCCTAATTCAAGGGTCGCGGGTTCGAATCCCCGTCACACCAAACATGCTCACCCTTTACGCCGTGGGGGTGTGATATGTAACGGTCAATCCCACTATTCGTTGGTAAAATAGTAGCCCAAGAGTTGGCGGTGAGTGATGATGACTAGCTGCCTTCCTTCTGGTTTTATACTACAAAATTAGGGACGGATAGTGCAGATAGCTCTCATGTAGCTTTGCGCGAAATTCAAAACATACCAAACAAACAGACCAAATGTGGTATTTACAAAATTCTTTGCATCTGTGATCGAATTTATATTGACCAAATATTCAGAAACTTAAAATTAGGAATTAAAGAGTAAAAACGCGAAAGTAAAGTAGACAAAGTAACATGAATGAATCAGCTATAGCTCAACATGGGACAAGCACATTTTGTGTTGTAAATTAAAAAAAAATATATAATTATAAACCAGATTAAGTTTAAGGGGAAACTATATATATTAGAACATTAGTAGAAGTTGTTTATTTTCGGATATTCGTGTAAAGCTACTCAAGCTTTTTCTGCGCTAATAGTTTTTAAATTTGCATAGATAGGCTAGAGGGAAGACAGCTAGTCAACAACGCCCACCGCCAACTCTTGAGCTAATCTTGTTTCACAAGATGGGACTTTACTGTCGCTAAATCACAGCAATTTTAATTTACCAGTAGCTCAAAATTATAAACGTTAAGATCGAATTTTAAGGGTGTATGATCTAGTCACTTAGTCACGTGCATATCAAGTGCCATTCATGTTGAAAATTACAGTTCTTGCCTATCTCGGGTACTTACAACAATGTTAAATTTATAAAAACAAGGAAATATAAGTAAACCCATTTTTAAACTAAAATATATTATGTGGTAAGAAAGATTTAATTTTCGCTGATCTTCTAATGTAGAAGAGATTATAGTATCAAATTTTGGTATTCGCAAGAAAAGAC
Organism: Tachypleus tridentatus; assembly: GCF_004210375.1. NCBI lineage: Eukaryota > Metazoa > Arthropoda > Merostomata > Xiphosura > Limulidae > Tachypleus > Tachypleus tridentatus. The sequence goes on from NC_134825.1 coordinate 56,295,471, forward strand.
ATTTAAATATCACACTTTTTACCTTCTTAATTCTAAAGTATTAAACACAAATTTCCAATAAATCTACTTCATTCTATCCTTTAAATCTGCTCATTACTGAAAACTTAGTGTTATTAGAAATAAAACAAAAACAACTTTTAATTTGATTAACTAATAATACCTACAACACTAAATATCTATAAATGATAAAACTGTGCATACATTTAATTTATTGACAATTAAACTTATGGTAACAAAACGTGTTAGTGACTGCACCTCTGTTTAATTACTATTAATTATTGTAAAATTACTATTTTACAAAGAATACATGCTTTTATTGTTTAACTATCACTAATGTTTTGCTTTATCAATATAAACTATCATCATTAAATTCATATATTCAGCAATGGCCACTTTGAAAACATATAACCTTTCAACATCCTTCTCGAACAAATTGATAACATCATTCTTGTGTTAAATCATTCTGTTTTACAGAAGACCACAAACTGTACAACTGGTTCCCTTCTGCTTGAATAAAGTAATTTCAAGATGAAAATTTATTTAATTTTGATTATTCTCCATTTTCACACTAACAGCTTTATTTCTGTAACAACCTTCATGTATCCTATCCTATCTAATGTAACATTAAGAATGATTTATAAGATTGAACATACATTTTTGAAAGAGTGGAATTAATTGTGACTACCAATAGCCTAGCATATTACTGATATAACATTTTAAAGGAAAGCATGACTATAGCTGTTAGGCATAAGTTGGCAAAATTAGGTTACTTTCCAACTATAATTTTGTTTTTGATGCCCTTTATCAGGAAAATATTAAAATTTGTAAATAAATATACGAACCTTATCATACTGGTTTATAGAGTTTCAAACTGTAAAATTTTTTAGTAAAATGCTAATTTTCGAAATAATACTTCGGGTTTTCTTCTTTTTGCTCTACAAAAGGAAATCAACTATTGTTTCATTTCAAAACATGTCTATGTGTTCTTTAAGTAAAGTATGTTATCTAGTTTCTTTCACTTTACTTTGATTAAGAGTTTCGATTAGAATTTTTTATATATCTAGTTTGGTTTTTTACCGTCAGACTTTTATAAAAAGCATTTTTTCCTATTGTTAATTTAGTATATAGATTTGAACTAACATAAATCCCTTAGACTGACTAAGTCTCGTGAGATATTGGGTTTACGGCCGAAAATATCGTTATCATATAGAGCATCCATCTGATGAAGTAATACTTCAAGTAAATATATAAAAACAAAATTTATATATACTCATAACTGAATTAATTCTTTATATAAGTACGTAGCTTGTTACCTCTGAAGCTAATATTAATTATAATGAAATAATTGTTTATATTAGAGTAAAACGACATTGGGCTATCAGATGCATCCGGTGGGGGGTATTAAATGACATTTACCAGGAGGCGATGCATAATTCACGTGTTTCATTGATGAAAAAAATGACATGCATAAAGAAAAAAAATTAATAAAATATCTATCACGCATGAAAGGTAACCAGAAATAAAAGTAAACATTAAACCAAACTTGCTACATCTCTGACCCCCGCTAGTACAGCGGTATGTCTACGGATTTACAATCAGAGGTCCGATTTCCCTCGTTGGGCCCAGCAGCTAGCCCGATTTGGCTTTGCTATAAGAAAACACACACACGCCATATCTCTTAATGCAAAGAGAAATTACTTCTTTTCAAAATTGTAAGAGCACTATATAAATACGAAAGTTTAATATATTGTTAAGGAAATTTTCCATTTGAACATAAATATTAAGATCAAAACGTAATGCAGTTTCAAAATTATTTACAAATTGTTAGAAAATGTTAATATATTTAATTTTTCTTTGTATATCTTATTACTAAAGCCATGTCAAGAGCTGTTCCAATTCTAATCCTAGCAAATATAGTAATTTTTTCCACAAATATAAAAAAAACAAGTCTCTTAACAATTGTTATAAGTAAGACAGTTTTTACTTTTATGTTGAATTGAGTTTTAAAGGACCTATATTTCTAGTTTTTTTTTTCATAATTATTCTAAAAACCCTCGAGTGAAAACAAGGGAGGAAATCCTGTAATATGTCAACCACGCTACAGTTCAAGGTATTTTGAGGAATGATAAATATCCTTTGTTTGTGCTAACACATTCTGATAACTAAATTTAACGAATACAACCTTTTTACTATCTCTATGTACCTCAATATACCTGCACACCCATATTGATTCTATTATATAAAAAAATTGGTTGTTATTAATTACCGATTGTACTGGCATATTAGTTTATATGAATCAACCATGTTGTCTCTACTACCCATCAATATATCCTTATACACCTGCATAACTACATTAATTCTTTATTATAAAAGATTTGGTTATTAGTAATTACCTAGTACACTAATGGTGCTGCATACTTATTATAAAAGACTTATATTTCAATCTGTATGAATGAAACAATTATTCTTGGAAAAGTTTAAGATTCAAATTTTTTATTATACCAATTAAAATGATGTTTATGAGTTAAACTTTAATTAACCTTAACCAAATATTCCTCTCATGAATAATCAGACATATTAGTAATATGTGTATAAATAATTTTTCATTGTAATAATGTATCGGAAATAGAAATTATCATTACGAGCTTCATAAAACTTGAAAGTTTTGTGATTGTTTCACATTTACAAAGGAAATCGATAAGTTTGTAAGAACTGATAATTTGATGTTATCTTCAAATAAACGTGAGTATGACATGCATTGTTTGATGCGAACAATAATAATGTTTTATTTTACTTTTGTTTTATTTTTTCTTAGATTTGACTGCCTAATAGAACATTTTCTTTAGTAGTTTCTACGCCGAAACTGAAATAACACCATTTGCACGGGCTTAATTTAGTATAACGACTTGTTGTGTAAGTGGGCAGCGAAGCGTGCAGTCGCGCGCCTGAGTCAATTCATTTGGCGTCAGTTTCTAACGTTAAAGTCTCGTGTGACACGGTGACAGTGTCCGATGTCGAGTCAGTTCGAGCAGACCTCGGTTGACAAACTGCTGTCTGTCAACAAAATAAACCATTAGAACAGAAATGCTTTTATGATGAGACTATTTCCCCATGGATAAAACGAATGTTTTTGAGTTCTATTACATACATATTATATATATTTCCTTTGGAATCACGTGAAAACCTTAAATAATGTATTCTGCCTCCGGTAAGTTTTATTGTACAAGGTGGTTCACCTAAGTTCTTATAAAAACGACATGGAAACGCTGTTAAAATCTTCCGCATACATATTTATGTGCAGTATATTTTTTATATAGGTGACTTGAATGTTTACGCAAGACTTGGACAAACATTTTTGAAAGTTGAAGCAATGATAGAATTTAAATTCTTAGCAATAAAGGAAAAAGTTACAATTGGGTATTTTGTATATCATTCATATCTTGTCTGGTTTGATGTCTTGGTTGTGCCAGGGTATTTTTTATGGTTTCCACTATCTTTCTGGGCTTAGAATCTCTGAGTACTTTTTATGGCTAATGTTCGAACTTTGATAGCAAACAATAATATCGTTCAATTGATGAAACGGGAAAAGTAAACTTTAAGTTATGTTGGAAATTATCACACACATACCATATACTGTATTCACATTTAGGTATAGACGACCATTATAAAACTCACCAAACCTTAGTGGCATTTGTTCGTTAACATAAAACAAAAAAACACATTTTGCTCTATAGAAATAAATAAACAAATAAAAAGACGTATTTCAAAAGTAATTTTATATGATGTGATCAACTTTAAGGCTTGAAGCAACTATTTTAAACTAAAATCCTTTACTAATTCTATAACATTTAAAAACTATTCAATTATTACACACTCACACGCACATAATAGTGACTGTTCGAAATCAAAATAGAAAAAGAGTTTAATTTTAAAAATGCATATTTTAAACCAAATTAAAACAAAATAAATATTTTAAAAGAAATATTAAAAATTTATGTATGCTACGTTTTAAAGAAAAATTAATGAACTACATGACACGCGTTTTCTACCACTGCAATAATTGTGTTCAGCATAATGGTAAAACATTATAATACAGGGTGTTCGGAAAGTCACTATGCAGTTTTGTAATCATATTTTATTCAGACTATTTCAAGCTAGCAACTGATAGCAGTGTTTAGAAACAAAATAAGAAGGATCCAGACTTGTATTGATGCCAATGGGAGTCACTTTCAACATTGTTTGTAATTATCATTCATACTTACCTCCTGTATTCTATATTGAAACATGTCTGTTAATAAACATATAAGTGCACAGTGACTTTCCGAACATCCTGTATAATAATAAAACGGATTTCAGTGTTGTAAGTCAGTAGATTATCACTGTCCAACCGGGAACAATAATAAAAAACTAACAATTCATTTCATTACTGTGATAAAAAATAAAAATCACAATACGTGAATAAAGTATTGATATTAGTTTTCGTCTAAAATAGTGTTAAGAGTAACAGTACTCGACTATATAAACAATCTATTTTAAACATATGTAGGAAAATCATACAAAAGTAATTACGTTCATTAATAGGTTTTTTGTTTTTTACGTTGTAATCTCTTTGAACTTCGTGTACTTAATATTTTATTAATACAACGTAAAAGGATAAAGATGAAATATTTAGCTTACGAGTGCAAAAAGTGCGAATTTCAATGACTCAAAATACAACAATTGTTTTAAGTACTGTAAAAATTACGTATGGAGTACAATATATTAAGCTATATTGCAAATACTATAAAAGAAATCAAATAGAGTTATGGAACTAGTTAAGACTAGGTTGTTTTGAATTTCGCGCAAAGCTACACGAGGGCTATCTGCGCTCGCCGTCCCTGACTTAGGGGTGTAAGACTAGAAGAAAGACAGCTAATCATCATTACCCACCGCTAACTCTTGGGCTATTCTTTTACCAACGAATAGTGGAATTGACCGTCACATAATAGCGTCCCCAGTTTGGTGCGATGGGGATTCGAATCCGCGACACTTAGATTACGAGACGAGTGCCTTAACCACTAGTCCAGCATGGCCAAGCGTGTTAAGTCGTGCGACTCGTAATCTGAGGGTCGCGGGTTCGCATTCCCGTCGCGCCAAACATGCTCGCCCTTTCAGCCGTGGGGGCGTTATATTGTGACGGTCAATCACACTATTCGTTGGTAAAAGAGTAGCCCAAGAGTTGGCGGTGGGTGGTAATGACTAGCTGCCTTCCCTCTAGTCTTACACTGCTAAATTAGGGACGGCGAGCTTTGTGCGAAATTCCAAAACAAACAAACAAAACAAGCCTTAACCACCGAGCTATGCCGGGCCTGTTAAGATTCACCTATCAATAATATGTAAATAAAAAAGTAATAGTATAATTCTAAATGCTTGTATGATACAAAAATACAACAGACGTATCTCTGCATAACAATTTTTTTTTTTAGAAAATGGCGTGATCCTTCATAAAGACAAGCATTTAACTGATTGCTTTTTTTTCCCTTTTCTTATTTTCATCTTTCGAAGCTCTACCCAAATAATTGGTTGAGTCTAACAACGCAAAATGCATATTTTTATGTTCATTGGCTTTAAGATTTTGGCCAGCAGTGTAAGTATATATAAGGCATTTGTTTCAAACCTAGATAAAAGAAACTGTAAAGCAAAGAGTAAAAAATCCGATGTTATGTCATATAATCAATTGAATCTTCTTTTATATTACATTTTATTGTAACGAGTCTGTCTTAGAATATAACATGCAAGTTATATATTAGTAGTGTTCGCTGAGTCATAACACGTTAATTCGAAACATGACTTAGTTTCACGAAGTCTTTCCAGCACTCGAACAAATATTCAGTGCTCAAATTTTGTAACTTGCAACACTTGTTTTACGCTCATAGGCAAAATAGCAGTGAGGTTCAGCTGCCCGTACGGTTTTGGAAGTGTGTCTTAGTGATGATCAAACTTGGGTGGCTGATAGAGTGAGTACATAAGTCTTTTCTTGACCCTGAGTTCCCCTGGCAATATCAGCCATGTACCCTGTAACCAACGTATGCAGCGTCATAGATGGTATATGTGTTTGCCATGGGTTTAATCCTCTAACGATTTTTCAGCTGAGAATGGAACATCCAGTGGCCGAGAGATATTCCTGAGTGATTTGCCTGTTTGAGCTGATAATGTCAAAATTCACTAAAGTTGTTCTCGGAAGATATTGCAATATCAGAAAATAAACAAAACAGGAGACTTAAATAGTCATACAGCAAGCTGTGAGACTAACCTTCCTTGCCTAGCAAACTACAGCTCGTCGACCAGTGACAGTACTTTCTGAGTAGGTCTTCCCTCATCAGCCTGTATGCTGGCCAATTTAGGCTACCATGCATTGACAATACACATACAATTACTGTGCCATTTCTAACAGAAGAGACTTGAGAGTTATGCATTCATTTTTAATTCTCCCTTTCACAAACTTTGACCTTGAAAAGCATTTTAGAATGAATAAATCTTCTAGTAGATTTTATTTTTCTCTCATCAATCTGCCTTTTCAAATCTTATATTATTCAAGAATCCTATGCCGTCACGGAAACCCCGAATAACACTAAGTAGCTATTCACTTGATGACACTTGTATCTAATATATAGATATCAATCTTTCAAGTGGAGGTAAAGCTTTTGAAATACTGATGATGTACCCACGACCGTCATCTGATTCACAAAAAAAACAATTATGTCTGCAAACAAAGTTTTGCCCCAATAATTTAAAGAATCCTTTTGTGGATGAAGAAATTCACATCTTCCAATGTCCGTATACTTTCGTGTCTCTTCCACCATACTTCGTTATTTCTAAACAGGTTTGTTTTAACCTCTTAAAGTTCTTCAAAGACCATAGAATTGAAGCATGGCAAGAAATAGCGTCTCCACATGAGTAAAATTCCCTGTAAATATTAATTCATAGTTTCAAATATGTTACAATTCGCGACTGTTTATCTCGGATAATATGTTAAAGAAATTACATTTCTGTTTCATTTTGATTTTGTGTAATGCTATTGCAATTTTAGGCTCTAAGGACACGTTTAATTTCATTTAACAGTTTTAAAATTAAAATATTTTTCCCTTTGATGACACCTACAATTAATGAAAAAATAAACAAATGTAAACTAGTATTTATTATCTCTAAAGTGTTTCTTGATCTCAATGGACGTCATATGATTTTTTCTAACAAATATAACACTGACAATTATATATTTCGTGTATGCCTTTTTCCAGATATCTGTGGTGGGAGAACACAAATAGCCCATTATGTAGCTTTGTAAATAACAACAACCACCAATAAGAATTGCTGAACATTTCCATATTTCTTTTAATGTATTAATAATTCGGTTAAAATAACCGATAAAAATAATGAGTTTGATTTTAATTGAAATATATTATTTATAATATATTACAAATAAACCGACTTGACATTAATGCCATGGAAAAATGCATTTATAGATCAGTCAAATGAGAAGCTAAGAAAAATAAATTTCCAACAACACTCAACACTCGTAATAATTGATTATTGTCCGTTGTTTTTCTCCTGGACAAGACATTTAGTCTGATCAATTTGTGAATCTACAAGTAGAACAAGGAATCAAAATTATGACAAGTTTTAAAACCGATAATTATCATTATCGCAAAAGAAATAAATTAGAATAACTGAAATGAAAGTGACCGTTCATAATTTAATGCAACAAATGAGCCTATATTCATGAATCATTAGAGCAGAAATATGTATTGCATTCGTGTAAGTTGCATTTGCAACGTCAGTAGAAGGATATTAATGATAATCTTAATAGAGTGTATGAAGAGGCGAGAGAGTATAGTGTTGTTCATAAATATACAGGCAGACGGAGGGTAAGGAATGATGTTTCTAGCCACTACGAATATAAAACAGAAGCTGTTCCTGTTAGATCAACAACAAATGCTACTGGTGTTGAGAGTATGCCAACAGTTACTCCAACTGCATTTCATGTATAAAACTTAGACATGGCCTTCTGGATAATAGCAAATGTCGTGCTCACAGCACGCTACATTAACAGAGTAACATTTGTCTCTACTCATATAAAGAGGATGCCATTGAGTTTTGTTGTTTTGCTTTGGACCATTAGGTGGATATGATTAGCTGCTCCAATTTTCTACAATTCCATGACTTTGGCTACTAACCCCTCAATGGTCTGTAAATAAATTGTGACAGATGAAGACGACTTCGTACAATCTGTTACTCTGTCACACCGTCTCCATGTGACATTTCAGTATTGTTCCACCGTTCCAGTTGAATACGAGGGCTGTTCAAAAAATACGCGGACTGTTTAAATTGCGCGCCTCCAGTTGGTTCCAGGGTAATCCGCTTGGTGTCGCTAGGTTTGCACAGATCAGCTGATTACGACGCCATTTCTCGATTGCAGATATCTTTATTTGTGTATTAGCTACGCGGTTTTAAGTGAAGTGCGATTTTTTCGTTTGGCGGATTTCAGAATGAATGACCTGAAGAAGCAACGATTTGCTGTTAAATTTTGTGTTAAACTTGAGGAATCTGCAACTGAAACTTTTGCTATGCTTAACACGGCTTACGGTGATGCTGCTATGAAGCGTACGGCATGTTTCAAGTGGCGTGAACGTTTTAAGGATGGTCGACAGTCCATTGAAGATGATGAGCGTCTTGGACGTCCTTTCACGTCAACTAACGACCCACACGTCGACAAAATCAACACCCTGGTGCGAGCAAATCAACGTCTGACTGTCAGGGAGCTTGCTGAAGAGTGTGGGATATCAGTTGGATCTTGTAACGAGATTTTGACTGAAATATTGAAGATGCATTGCGTTGCTGCGAAATTCAGCCCTCAGAACTCGTGAGTTTTTGGCCAAACACTCGATCACTGTTCTTCCCCCCCCCTACTCACCTGACCTTGCTTCTTGCGATTTTTTCTTGTTCCCCAACCAAACTCAAAAGACCCTTGGAAGGAAGAAGATTTGAGACGATTCCCGAGATTAAGGCAAATGCGACGAAGGAGCTGGAGGACATTACAAAAGAAGCGTACCAGGACTGTTTCAACAAGTGGAAACACCGTTGGGATAAGTGTGTGCGTTGGGGAGGAGAGTACTTAGAAGGGGTCCCAGACCTGTAATTTCTAAATAAAGTACATTTTGTTTTATGACGTCAGTCCGCGTATTTTTTTAACAGACCTCGTATGTTGCAAACCAATCAGCAAACATTTAAGGTGTGTATAATAATATGAGGATCCAACGTTTTGATTATTACTTACTAGAACTGTAAATTAAAGTAAAACCTCAAAGAAAAATAAAATAAGTTACCGAATTTTTTTTTGCTTTTTATTTTGTCTCTAAAAATAATCCTCACTCTGCAATAGTTGTTTACTTGTAAAAAAAGGAAGTAAGTAACTGTAAGTTTTTACATGATCAAACAGTAATATTTGTAAAGTTCTACGTCCATTCAGATTTTGTTTTCCTTAGAGTTTAGGCCTATGCTGCTCTTGGGATTAATCATTCATCAATTGGTCATACTTTCTATGCTCGCCATTATTATATCATGGTCATGTATTATTGCCTGAAGACAATTTCTATTGTAGCAAACTTCTACGATAGACGGCCTGGCATGGCCAAGCGCGTAAGGCGTGCGACTCGTAATCCGAGGGTCGCGGATTCGCGCCCGCGTCGCGCTAAACATGCTCGCCCTCCCAGCCGTGGTGGTGTATAATGTGACGGTCAATCCCACTATTCGTTGGTAAAAGAGTAGCCCAAAAGTTGGCGGTGGGTGGTGATGACTAGCTGCCTTCCCTCTAGTCTTACACTGCTAAATTAGGGACGGCTAGCACAGATAGCCCTCGAGTAGCTTTGTGCGAAATTCCAAGACAAACAATCTACGAAAGACAACAAGGCTATCTTAGATCAAGAATTTTCACAGACTTAACGAATATGAGCATGGATGTCAACGTCAAAGATTTTGTTTAAGCAAATAAAATTCACAAAGACTTTGAACGAGTCTTCGAGTGACTTCTCAGGTATATTGAAAAAGAGAATAGCATTAATACAGATTCATTCCCAAATGATTAGTAAAAATGTCGCTTTGGACTTAGGCATGTGAATTAGCTCATTATCCTCAGGTAGTCATGCTTTCGTGGATTTATAGTTCTAGAGTGCAGAAACTCCATTGCGCATAATTGATGTGAATATGCTCGTTCTACTTATAGTAACTGGAGTTTACGCTTGCCTAACTACGAAATTTATTAATGTTTAATTTCTCATTATACGCGAACTTGCAGCAATCATAAAGCTCTTGGAATTTTTATTATTACATGAATCATGTAAGAAAACATTTGTCACTGTGGTTGTCCAAATTCACGCATGCTCCATCCGTTGATGTGACAACATTTGTTATATCTCTTAGAACATATTTTTCATTCCAGTTTCTGCGGTTTATGCCTATTTTAACAACTTGTCTAAAAATCAGCTATTAACTTGTGACTTATCTTGTGCACAATTAACTGAAGTAGGTAGAATTGGGGAGTTTTGTATAACCAGTCTGGGTTTTAGAAATAAGATTGATTGCAATGTTGAATGTTCTAGTATTCGCCCTAAAGATAATATACAAGTGCCACAACCTCCTTTTGTAATCATACGCAAGTATATTAGAATATACTAATCGTTTTTATAATATGCAATTAACCCTTCTTATTTCTCGAGTCTTTCAATATTTGTATATTAATTTTGTTTATTCGCACAAATTCACTAAAACATGTTACATCTGCTGAAAAGAAAATTGCCTGAACAAAACAATACCCTACATATCTAGGGATTACCTGAAGAAACTCTAGTATACAAAGTAATGTTTCGATTCGACCAATGTAGGTTTTAGTAACTACAACAACTGAAATGTTTGCTTTTTACCAAACACTTACCTTTAAACTTTCTGAATTACGTCTCTATAAGGATTTATACTTAATTTTTAATGATAGTTTCGTGATGTACAGTGATGCACTTAAGGTTTGCATATGTGTATGAATACGAACTCACATGTTCATCTTTTCATCTCACCTAGTTTCCTGTAGTTTTCAATAGAGAACTTTTAAAAGTATAACCAAAACAGCACTGCTTGCCAGTAATGCATTTCTTTTAAAAGGTACATCACATAACTATATTTTCTTTACGTAATTACTCGAACAAAAACATAAAACGCTCTGAAGAAGTAATTCTATTTTTAACCTGAGTCTTTTAGTGTCGTCAACTTTTCCAATTGTTTGCTCATCGTATTGAGCTGTTTAAGCAACACTCTTCTTTATGCTATCAACATTGTTTTCGTACTCTCAACGAAAAGACATTTGTGTAATGGAATACATTTTTATTATTTCTAATAGATTTAAAACAATAAAATGCACGCGTGAAAAATAACAGTTTATTTAATAATGCACCATGAATATTTTTACCATGCGTAACAGAAGCAAAGGTTAAAACGTTAAAAGTAAAGGTGGTAGATAGATTACTTTGATGACTGGTAATTAATTTCAGCTAAGTAGTTTCTAGCGAGCTTACACAGAATAGTACACATTAAAAGCTATTGTGTTTTGTATTTCATATTATCAGGATATCTGAATGACGGGCATATGGTTCAATTATTTCATTATGAACATACCTATATAATTTATGCGTTGTGATTGCTTATAGAAGAAAATTACTTAAAGACCTCGTAGTTTGAGTGAAAATGGTGTTGTCGAGCTCCGTTTAATGACTGAAAATTTGTTTGTTGTCAAACGCGACGCTTCGCAATGATCTACTCTGTTCACTGCGGGTATCGAAACCTTATTTTTAGTGTTATAAGACTGAACCACTGGAAGAGGGGAGGCTACAGGTATAAAGGGTGATTATAAAAAGTTTCGGTGTTCAACATGTATGTTTAAAAACGGTGTGGCAGAAGGAGCCACTATGATATAATGGGTGATAAATCACAACAACTGTTCAACTATACTTCTTAAATGTACAATGTGTTGCACTTGTGTGATCCCTGACACGCTTATCTCAACTAGCATGCTGGCCACGTGCAGGATAATTTATCTTTAACGTTTGGAAATGAAGAAGGGGTTCCATGACAGATGCTAACACATACGACTCCATGTACCTCCACACTCACAGTCAAGTTCATGTTAGGCCCAGTAATGAGGTAGCCTTTCGCAAGGAAACTGACACGAACTGTTTGTCCTGAAAGTCTTCCGGTAAGATGCGTTAAACCTGGTTACCAACATGTGGAGAAACACTATCTTGCATGAAACTAATAGTGTCTATGACACTTAGTTGCTGCCACATGAAAAATCATATAGATTGTGAGCAGTATATGGTATTGCACAACACTGAATGTGGAGGTTTGCGTTCCACGTGCAAAATAGTTCTTAGAAAAAAACATGGTCCAATAACGTAGATTGCTGTAAAATCACTTCACACTGTCACCTTAGCAGCACGAAGGAGTGTACTAAACATAACAGGCGCATTAGTTTCCGGCTAGATATAACACTTTCAAATGTTGACATTTCCAGAAATTGTGAATCACAACAATTGAACTCTTCAATTTTCTGTTGATCTCTATTCTCAACTTGGCTAACTATCACAAAGTTCTCAGTCTAGTGGTTAGCTCAACCAGCTAGAGAGTTGAGGTTGCATGACTCGCGTTCCGTTACCGGAAATAAATAAATAAAATAAAATTGCACTCTGCACTTTGTCAACAGCTAATGGGATTTACTAGTTGGCGTTCTTCTAGTGTCTTTTAATATGATATTTAAAACTGAATCCAATTATAGTTCGGATGACCTATAGGAGCTTTACGCGATATCCAAAGAAACAAATTCCTTAGAGGTATTCCTTAGAGAGATTAGGTATATTGAAAACTAAATGTTTCAGGAATATATTCTTTTATATGATTTGCTAGTCACAAAGCAGGATATACAAATGTATAGCTAGCTAATTTTGATATATTAGGTAATAACATCTTTAAAACGAAGGAAAAATTATACATTATCAGCAGAGTACCAGGTATTGTTCGGATGAAAATGGTTTTAAGTACCCAGAGTTGTTTTGATTAAGTCATCCGTATTAATCGTGATGAAAAATAAATTATTTCTTAATTAAATAATTTGTTTAAAATCAATAGAAATAGCCATCTGCGAAAAATAAATTGCTAAAGCTATTTTAACCAAATGAAAACCGGGTACATTGTTCTGCGCCATCTGGTGTCCTGATTTTTTCTGTGTAGTAAAGTAACATTTATAGTGCATTCTGACTTCATTATTGCTCCGTTTAATGAAAACTTGATTTCTCTTCTCGTTGAAACGCAATGTAAATGAAAATTTGCCGATACCAAACATATTTGTAAAATCATCATATAGCTGATTCTTGCGAGTACACGCAAGTAAAGCAAATGATATGGCTGAATATGTCTGTTTATGGGAGGCAGTATGTGCACCTATTCGAGAAAAAGGAAAGAAATGAACAAAATGAACTTTTCACGAAGTTAAGTTCGTTTCAAGATAAGTGATCGTAGATAGAATGATTAGAAGTCCTCACACAGAGAATAAACATAAATAATATGCTCTACTGATCACACATTATTAAAAAAGGAAAATAAACAATATGACCTTTTCAATTTGAGATCATCTGGTCGTCATGTTTGCCAAATATTGCTATATTGGTCACCTTTTCCTCAACTTGTGGTCTGTAATCTGAGACCGCGACCACATAGTCCAAGATACTTCCCGCACAAGGATGTATCTGTATTACAAGTTTGAAGTTTAATTTTAAATATGTGGCCGGGCTTAAGGAACAGACTTGCAGAGAGAGAGAGAGAGAGAGAGAGAGAGATTCGCTCTTATATAAATTTAGATATAATGGCCTAAATATATATACCAAATTGTTTAGCCTGTAGAAAAACTCCCAATATACGTGTTCATAAAGCTTAAATTAATTTATTTCTTATATGCTACAAATGCTATTCTCAATGTGATAATATTATTACATTTAGTTTATTTTGTTCAAACTTCAAAATTTTATGAGTAACTAACGCTTTAGTATTTCACTGACATACTATTAATGAAATCAATATCAAATTTATTATGTTTCAAAACTTATTTCATTTAACTAATTTTTGACAAAATATAAAATAACTGCTACAATCCTGTAAACATAATTAAGGTCTTTAAAAGCCTTAGGATGAAGACTAATAAAATGTGCTATGTTTATTATATGCAAAAGTATTCAAGAACGTCGAACGAAATTCTTGTTCACATTCAAATGTAAACTTTGTATCTGAGCATTTGTTATCTAAATAATTCCCCAACACGGTTCTGTAATTAAAACAAGTAAATGTATTATCAACTTATTTTCTATAGTGAAATGGCTTCTATTTTGTAGAACGCTCTTTTAACTATTGTTATTCATGAAAACTCAGAAACTAAATTACCTATAGCTGGTGCGAGCTTAGATCCCATACTAACACCGTCTAGTTGATCATAAATTATTTCAATTAAACATAAAATGTAATTATCTGGCTATGAACGACATCAAAACAGAAAACGCTTACTTAGAAAGTCCATTCACTATACCGTTCTAGACATAATTCAATAGTATCTTGTTGCGGAATGTTAATATAGTGTACACATTCACATTAACTATGCACCTACATTCTTTCTAAAATTCAAATTCTGTAGAGAATCCAAAATTGAAAGCAGCCTTTAACATTAGACTCATTACTCTTAAATTCGCGAAGAAAACTTGCCACAAACACAATTACGTATTTTCTAAGTGTCAATATTCGAAATCACTGGATTTACAGAAACCGTACATTATTCCAGCATTAGAATTAATTGAACAGTAAAAATATCTTCAACACTTACTCTTGTAAGTGTTCGACATTTATTTAATTTCCAAAAATTATTGTACTGTCATTTAACATATACGGTTGACGTTGTTGATACAGTATTCTTTTTTTCAGTATTACTACTCATTTCGTTCATCTGGTTTTGTCATAATCAAATCTTAATGTTTAAAAAAATGACATTTTTCTTGAAATATGTTGCAAGATTTATTTCCTGAACATTAGATTTTAAAAGAGGACAATTCTAGACTGCTAATCTTATTTTAATGTTTTTTTTTCGGTACAAAAAGCGACATAATAACTGTTAACAAAACTTTGAAATATGACAAATTGATTCACAAATCACTTCGGGAGATATTTTCTTACCTACACACACGTTAAATGCAAAAGCATATAAATTAGAAATGATAACATGAGGTTTATTCATAAGAGTTTTTACGTATCATAGAATGAAATCGGTTTACAATATATAATTGAATCAGTTTCACATCGTTACTTTGTCTTACTTTTTCTTCAAATAAGAAATTAGAAACAAGGTTTACAAAGGTTAATTAAAGAAACTTTAAGTTGCAAATTTATATAATTAGACAACTTCATTATTATAAATGAATATTATAAATGAATTATTATAAATAGTCTTATCTTACAAAAACCGAATCTGTGCTTTCTTGTACGACGCAGGCCTGGCATGGCTGAGCGCGTAAGGCGTGCGACTCGTAATCCGAGGGTCGCGGGTTCGCGCCCGCGTCGCGCTAAACATGCTCGCCCTCCCAGCCGTGAGGGTGTATAATGTGACGGTCAATCCCACTATTCGTTGGTAAAAGAGTAGCCCAAGAGTTGGCTGTGGGTGGTGATGACTAGCTGCCTTCCCTCTAGTCTTACATTGCTAAATTAGGGACGGCTAGCACAGATAGCCCTCGAGTAGCTTTGTGCGAAATTCCAAAAAACAAACAAACAAACTTATACGACGCTAATTTACGAACTCTGATGAAACTTTACGCATAAGGAAGACAGAATAAAAAGGAAAAACCTAGATTGTTTCAAACATTCTAACCGTTAGATATATTCATGTCTACTATTGAACAATACTTCCAATAAACCCATTTAAGATAGATGAAGACCTTGCTTTGTAGTTATGCTTTATTTCTTATATTCCAGGTACAGTATGTTTCGAGACAGGATATATAAACTCGATGTTTATCAACGAAATGAAGATATACCTTTAAATTTGATAAAATTCATTTGCAACTACTTACTCACTATACATTATTGGAAAGAATAAAAATGAATTTATTAACTTTTTATAACAGTTTGATGTATGTTTAGCATATACTGAGATAAGCTATGACAACAAAAAAGAAAAATACGTCTAATATTAGAAAAGTTCGTTTCGTGCATACCTTTTCGATACTCTACCTTCACGTGATTCATATATATAGAAAACAACTGTCGTGAAGATATTTTATACCCTTTTGTAATGTTGTGAATATAATACCCTGAGGTTTCAGTATAAATAAATAAATAAATTTAACCAGTTTTACAAGACATTTTATATACTACATTTGGTTTTGTTAAGTTATATATGCTCTGCTAACCACGGGTATCGAAACTAGATTTTTAGCATAGTAAGCTTTCAGAAATTCCGTTGAGCCCATATGTAAAGAGGCTCATATATTGGATGTTGTATACACATAGAAATTAGTTTGATCGTTTACCATGATAAATATAATAAAACGGATAGTTTTAAAACATAACAACAAGCTTGTAATACATTCTTACCAATCGCACCCCAATGGCTTTTTGCCTTCCTTCTAGTTTATCACTTCAGAACTGCAGATGACCAATACAGACAGATCTCGCATAATTTTGCATAAAATAAAAAAAAAAAACAGGCCCATAACACTTATACAAGTAAAATTACTAAATCAGTCTTGAATTAGAAAAAAATATTTTCACGCATAACCCCAACAATCAATTGTTCAGTAAAAACTTGTAACACTAATTCAAGTAACTAGTAACCTTAAGCACACCAATGCTTTTCTTATTCTTAAGTAAATTTTGAAACTTTTTAGCGAATTTAAGTCGTAGATATTAATAAAATATTGTTTTAAAAGTCTTTAAGACCTGAACAATGAAAGTGTTTTACCTAGTAATGTATTTCCGAAGTAAAGTATAATGAATGTATGCTGCAATTTCTTTGCAGTCAAGTAATTACCGTAAAATATGCTTACCTGTCTATTTGTATACAATCGTCAAAATCAAACTATTCTGACATAATTAAGACAAGTTCAGTATTTAAAGTACTAATTATTTATAATTATTCCTGTATGTTCATCTAATGTCAAAGCTTCAACTTTTAACCAGTTCAGACACTGCAACGGTTTCAAATAGCTGTGTTATATGGTCAGCCCAACCATTGATACTTGCGGTGGGTAGAATTCGGATAGCCCATTGTGTAACTTTGGGCTTAACTTTCACCAAAAAGCTTACCGAAGGCGACATTGCTCCTCGTTCCTAACTATTCCGAGTGACAGAAGGTCTCAGACTTATGCGGGTTTGTGCAGATACACCCTTGCTTTCAAAGACTATTATCAGAGTGAATGTATCTTAATATCTTTAGATTATTTCGAAAACTTATATAAAGCTTGTTCATAGATTCTGGTAGTTTAATTTTATAAATCAAGTTGAATCTATGATCAAATGTTACAAAGGAGTATATTATATACACCAGGGTTGAAAGACAAAAGAAATACCTTATCTAGATGACTAGATAGCAAATTTTAGAGAAATGTATAATTTTATATAAAAAAATACAACAACAGCTTAACATAAATTTCTTAAGCTTTCTTATTAAAAACATTTTTGTTGCTTAAATAAAACATTTAAATGGGTTATCATCCTTATACAGCGGTACATTTACAAATTTACTTCAGGGTTCCATTACCAACCGTATACATGTAGGTAGCCCAGTGTGGCTTTTATTCAAAATAACCGGATATTTAAGTGAAAGGATATTCTTCGTTATTCATCATTTTCTTGTGAACCATAAAATGTTTATGTAGTCATAAAGTATGCACCATTTCGATTTTAATTTACTAGAAAAATTTATGCCGAAGTAATTGATTTGTTTATGAAAATTACAAAGAAATGTCATTGGTGGATAATTGTCGACTTAAATTTAGTGCCAATCATCATTAATGTTAACTGTACCAAGGTACGTGTCTTGAAAAACAAATAAGGTAAATGCGACGTAATACAAGAGACTAATCTCAGTAACGGAGACAATCATGTTTGTATCAAATAAAAAAAAAACTGTTAATGTAGTTCCTAGCTTCTCAAGACATGTGCTTAAAATAAAACGTACATCTGCTAAATAACGTAGTGTCGTAGTTTTAAATCATTAATAATTATTTATGCAGATGGTCGTGTGAGACTGATAATACTTTATGACTATAAGTTGCATATCCTGAAACTTCTAACAAGATAATCCCTTTCCATTATTCAGCTCAGGGACATGAGTGGCTCCTCTTGTTAGATATAAACTGAAATAAACTGCAATAAAACGTTGAAAAGACTCGGCTGTTCAAAAGCAAATATTTTCAAATGTAAATTTATGTTATTTCATTAGCATATGTTTTCCAGCTTGTTATCGTACACCTTAGAGCCCTATTACTAGCGTAAGCTGGAAACTTTGTATGTAGATTCCTAAATATAACTTGGATGAATGGCACATACTCTCTAATATGCATATATGCAACGTCTTTACTGCACTTAGTTTAGATATGCTAAGCAACGCTATACAAACGCACATATAAACAAGTATTCGCAGTTTTATAGAGATACAAATTTGAGACATCACTTTGTGGTAGAAGTATTTCAACTCAGCAGCATTATTAATACATATATATTAGTTTGTTATAACTTAATAAACAAACCGAAACCAAAATAAATTAAACAAAAAACGCTGCACCAATTGAAAAGATCCAAGGGTACAACTGTAATGTAGGATTATAAAATGTACCCTAGGTTTTGGAGGTGATTAAAGTATGATCCATATTGCAGTGAAAATACACCGTCTATCAGTCTTAACCTCTGTTTGCCAATCCCGCATAAAAATATAAAAGTAGCAATAGATACATAAATAGATATTAGGAGAGCGAGATATTGGTACTCAAGTCTACAACGTCCCCCATCTATATCACCCTTCACTGTCTACAGATAGATATGGGAAGGTGACTTCTCTTCAAAGTGAAGAAAAATTAATCGAAATAAGAAGGTACTATTATTTAGAGGTAAGTTGAAAACTTACTCTTGAAGTTAGTACTCCAGCCCCCCAGTATGGTAGAAAGGCACTAACTGATAGCACAGAGGACGAATTATACTGATATGAAGAGTCTTATTCAATTATCTAAACAAACTAGTACGGCTCCTAACCACCACCCATTTATTAAGCCTATTGTGACTATCATAATCTAAATAAGTCTTTGTATGCGGCAAGATGTATATGCGCATAAAGTAGTGTCAAGTTGTTAACTGACCTTATTCGTAATTAAAAATAGTTATTACAAATTTAAAGTAAAATTTCTGTAATATTTATTTCTTTATATTTATTTAATACATTCTTATTATATTTGTTACAGAATAGTTTAATAATTTTATTTAAATTTTCTTTATTAAATCATTAACTATTTATTTGCATTAGTATTTCAACATTACTGATAAAATATTGTAATTTATTAAAAATTTTACAATATTTGAATAATTGCGAAGTTATAATACTTATAAGAAAACGGTATGGTGTACTACTATTAAAAGAGGGTAAACCATAAACTGGAAAAGCAAAATATTTTCTTTTATCAAAAGTATTTACATTGATATCCTTATAAATTATTTTAGTTTCTAAATCTAAATAGTATATTTTTGTATAAGATACTGAAGGATTTTTAATTTCTAATTCTGCTTGATAAATAGTGTTAATAACATTATTTTAGGATTACTTGTACTAATTAAATCATCCATATATATCTGCAAGTTAAAGTAAAAATATCTGGATTTGTGTAATTTTCAATAAATATATTCTCATAACAGTAAAACATACAGTTGCTTTTCTAGTAGAGCAGTTAGCTCCCGTTGGAACTCCCATTACTTGCTTAAAAACCTATTTATTGAAAAATATATAAATTATTTTAACTACAGAATTTAGTATATTTTATGTTTCAGGAGCTAAACTTTCTTTCTTCCAGTTCTACGAGGTCTGTTCAAAAAATACGCGGACTGTTTGAATTGCGCGGCTCCAGTTGGTTCCAGTGTAATCCGCTTGGTGTCGCTAGGTTTGCACAGATCAGCTGATTACGACGCCATTTCCCGATTGCAGATATCTTCATTTGTGTATTAGCTACGCGGTTTTAAGTGAAGTGCAATTTTTTCGTTTGGCGGATTTCAGAATGAATGACCTGAAGGAGCAACGACTTGCTGTGAAATTTTGTGTTAAACTTGGAAAATCTGCGACTGAAACTTTTGCTATGCTTAACACGGCTTACGGTGATGTTGCTATGAAGTGTACGGCATGTTTCAAGTGGCATGAACGTTTTAAGGATGGTCGACAGTCCATTGAAGATGATGAGCGTCTTGGACGTCCTTTCACGTCAACTGACGACCCACACGTCGACAAAATCAACACCCTGGTGCGAGCAAATCAACGTCTGACTGTCAGGGAGCTTGCTGAAGAGTGTGGGATATCAGTTGGATCTTGTAACGAGATTTTGACTGAAATATTGAAGATGCACCGCGTTGCTGCGAAATTCAGCCCTCAGAACTCGTGAGTTTTTGGCCAAACACTCGATCACTGTTCTTCCCCACCCCTACTCACCTGACCTTGCTTCTTGCGATTTTTTCTTGTTCCCCAACCAAACTCAAAAGACCCTTGAAAGGAAGAAGATTTGAGACGATTCCCGAGATTAAGGCAAATGCGACGAAGAAGCTGGAGGACATTACAAAAGAAGCGTACCAGGACTGTTTCAACAAGTGGAAACACCGTTGGGATAAGTGTGTGCGTTGGGGAGGAGAGTACCTTGAAGGGGTCCCAGACCTGTAACTTCCAAATAAAGCACATTTTGTTTTATGACGTCAGTCGGCGTATTTTTTGAACAGCCCTCGTATAATAGGATAACAGAACTGTTCTATTAATGAATTTAAAACAAAAAAATAATTTTTTAATGAAACTGTGGTGTACAATGTAGTAAAATAAATTTTGAATATTATTTATTTGTTCACAATTTTTAAATATTTTAAAATAGGTTGATTATTTTTATTATTCAAAAAGTATGTTTTATTAGTATTAACACATACATGTTTAATTTTATCAAGTAAAATACTGAGTAATTTATTTAATAGCATAGTCACTTTAACAATTGTTCTTACTGAATTAGAAATAAATCTGGGTTTAATTGGAGATTTATGTAGTTTAAGAATAACAAAAAAACGGTAAATCTACATAAGAATTTTCTTTAGAATAAAGTTTATTACAGTAATTAATAATTTTATTAAAACTTATGTATTTAGATTTGCTAACAAGTTTAAATGTTTGTGTACTATTGATTTATTTTATCATAATTAATGCATAAAACTTTACAAATGATATAAATGTTGCAGTTAGCCGTATCAAGGGGAACTATAACATTTTTCTTGCAATTGTTGTACCTTCTTTTTGAACTGATGAAACGATAAATCTGTAAGGTATTTCGTTTATTTTATATGAATAATTTTATTTTTATTTTTAAGTGCACACATCTTCCTTTCCAGAAAGTATCTGGGAAAATAAGATGAATTATAGTTAAGTTTTAAAATATATTCATTCATCAATATCGTTTTAAATAGATTTTAGAATATTATTCTTATCACCTTTTTTGGCTATTCTGGATTTAGATCTTTGAGTATTTCACGTAATATTTTATCTTCTATAATTTAAGTTGCCAGTAACAATATGTTTTTTGAAAAATATCAATAAATAAACTATTTTAACATTTACAAGGTAAATTACTAACTTCATTTTTTGTTTGTTTGTTTGGGACTTTCGCACAAAGCTACTCGAGAGCTATCTGTGCTAGCCGTCCCTAATTTAGCAGTGTAAGACTAGAGGGAAGGCAGCTAGTCATCACCACCCACCGCCAACTCTTGGGCTACTCTTTTACCAACGAATAGTGGGATTGACCGTCACATTATGCACCCCCACGGCTGGGAGGGCGAGCATGTTTAGCGCGACGCGGGCGCAATCCCGCGACCCTCGGATTACGAGTCGCACGCCTTACGCGCTAGGCCATGCCGGGCCTTATTAACTTCATCTATATTTAGATTAGTTAAAAAAAAAAATTATACTTATTTATACAGTACCACTTGGAACATTGTATTTATAAATGACGGTAGGCTTTAAGTTTTCACACGGAGAAATATTTTTTATAGATTGGTGAATAAGTATAGAAATCTGCGAATCATTGACTATTTTGCGTATAAAATCAACTTATTTTATATGTTGATATAATATATATCAACTTAACTTAATGTATATAGGATTAATTTTTACTAAAATATATTCAATGTGATTTGTCATTAACTTGTCGCACTTTTCCATTACATTGTTCAATCTTTATGAAGTTATGTGAACAGCCTCAAATAATGACATTGTGAAACTATAATTAAGCCTAGCAACCTGATTATAGTAATTATATTGCTGCAAATGTTATAAAATGTAATAGCAAAAGATGTCTCACATATCCTGCTCTAAATAATTTTTAATCTATTATTATATAAATTAATTTTGTAAAATAAAAAATGTAATTTGTCTATTAACATGTACTAAGTGCAAAAACGTTATAAAAAATATATATTATAACCATAAATTTTTAAGCTAAAACAAAACACATTAAACATAATACGCTGCATTTATCAAAAAAGATTCTAGGGTACAAGCTACAACGTGGAATTATAAATATCTTAGGTTTTGGAGGTGACTAGAAAAGTAGGACCCTTATTGCGGTGGGGAAACACCGTCTATCAGTCTTAATCTCCAATTCGCTAGTCTCACATAAGAAGGTTAGAAGTTAGGAGAGCGAGATGTGGGTGCTCAAGCCCACAACGTCCCACATCTCTATCGCCCTTCACTGCCTGCAGTGAGTTTTGGGAAGGTGACTGCTCTCCCAAGTTAAAATAAGAATAAAAAGATAAACATAAAAAGATGAAAGTAAAAAATAAGAAAAATAAGTAACTAGCATTTGTGGGTAAGCAAGATGAAACTTACCTCTTGAAGTTAGCATTACTGCCCCAACATGGTAGAAGCACTAAATAACACGACACTGAACCATATCAGTGTACCAAGTTTACTGAAACTGTCGTACTTTATATGCGGCTCAAATTGTACATACGCATGAAGTAGTGCCAAGTTCATAAATTACCTTATTTTAAACTAAACATTTAAAAATTATTTTAATTTAATTCTGGTTATTTAATTTCACCAATATGTACACACACACACACACAACGTAAGTGATAACTTGTGATTTATTAATATAAGGTCAGGGTCAGGCTGAAAAGAAGCTCTCATGCTATGAAACTGACTTAAAAATATATTCGTATTTATATCTACAAATAAACAAGATAGAGCGTTAATAAAAACTAAAAGCACTTCAGTGTCTCTAGTGAAAATGGAAATTTAAAAAACAAAAATAGTTACAATTAAACTTAAAATTTTTTTTCGTATCTCTCCTTCTCTTAATAGTTTAACCCAAACACAAACTAGGAAATAGAAATTTGATGGCCAGATGGCTAAATCTCTTCAACTCGTTATCTGAGATTCGAAAGTTCGAATCTCCCTCACATCAAACATGCTCGCTCTTTCAGCCGTGTGGGCGTTATAAAGTTCAGTCAATCCTACTATTCTTTGGTAAAAGAGTAACCCAACAGCGATAGGTGGTGCTAAATTAGATACGGCTAGCGCAGATAGCCCTCATGTAGGTTTGCGAGAAATTCAAAAACATACAAAATCAAATTTGGTAATTTGTATAGTAAAATACATAATCTATTTGTATAGTAAAATTCATGATCATTGAAGGCTAATCATAGTAGCTTTGGGAAACTTTTTTTATGTTCTTTTACTTATAACCAAAGATTGATCACAGTCATTGTACAATTTAGGGGAACCTATCTTAGGAGTTGTTCACGTTACTTTTGAATCTATTCACCTGTATGAAGCACACGAATGGAAAATTCAGCAAGTTAGCCAGAGCGCTTGTCCAATTGAATAACGAATGTACATAATACCACAGTGGTTTTAAAACATCATCATTCGATACACATACACAAGAAAATACAAAACACGAAAGTTTTTATAACATTAACGAGTATTTCTAAAAACTCAACCTTTAGAAAGAGAAAAAAATCTTCAAGAAACTGAATTAAGGGGTGTGGCGACCCCAAACACTCAAAATTAGCCGCAGCAACTTGTAACCCCTATACAAACACTCATTGGGTTTTATATAAATATTTTATTTATTTATATACACTTAGATATAGAGCATTTATTTGTACTCGTGCAGTTTCTTAACATGTAGTTGTTGTTTCAGTTTATATTACTTAGTGCAGTCAAAATGTCTAGTATTTTAAAATTCCTTTCCTGAAAATTTTCAGTTATCTGTCAGCACGTTTCTGTCTATAGGCAAACATTTGACTTCCCTACGAAACTTGCGTTACACAACTTAAATATTTAGTCTAAACACCATTGTTCCCCTTATATCCCGTCATTGTTTCAACACAATAACATTCATTATAGCTTTTATACAAAAGGGTTGATGTTTATATTCATATTTTAGGAAACGCGTCGGGTTTAATCTACTGCAGAAGTTAGTACCAATTTATTCAGTGAAGCCTGCATTTTGTTACAATTAAGGCTTGTTCATGTTTAGGATTTAAAGCAAATATGAACCCACTGTAAACGGAGATTAGACCTGTTTAGTTATCTAGTGTTCCTCATTCTTGTTGTAACGGATTTAATAATATATTAATTTTACTATTTATGTTTAAGTTTAATATATACACACACACACCTTTATTTACAAACACATGCAACTCGTATTGTTAAATGTGTGTTGCGAAAGTCCCGCCTATTCTTTAAAGTTGTAGAATATTCTGGAGTTTAAGAAACGATAATGTACTATGCGTGTGTGTAAAATACTAGCGACTGCATTATTGTTGCCAACTGGACTTTCGAGAACCTTGCCTATAAGTATGTAAAGAGGTAACCACCGCAACGCGGAGAGACAATTTAATATTGTTGGTTTGCCACAGTTAGTATACTAACTATCTCGGAAGCTATAACTATGATAAACTCTTATTAATCAAAAAACTACAAATAGTTAAAAAAAACATTTATAGATTTCTAACCTTAAAAACCGTTTAACTTTAGTAAATTAACTTCTAACGTCAGCACTTCCACAAAGAAATCTCATAACTTCAGCAATTAAACTCGTGTGTAAAGGGATAGCTAGCATTCCCTTCAAGTAAACTGTACCTATGTATCAACATGGAATTAATTCCTTCATCATGAACCAGACCAGGTAGAAGATTGAATATTGTTTGCAAGTTTGCAAAACTTTTGTATATAAATCATTATTAGTAATAATTATTATTATAAGTTGTATTATTGCTTGTATATGAAAATTTATTTGTGTTAAGAAAGAAAATTGTGTGTGACAAACTTGTTGGCAAATATCATAAATCTGATACATGTTGAATTTCAATTAACTTCTAAATTAAAATTTTCTTGCTATTTGAAATCGTAATACGTAACATAAAACGGAAGTTCTTCCGAGAAATATTATAGTACGTAACACAGTGTGTAATGTTTATTTTTTTCACAAGTTATTCCTGAATGTAAAATCTAGAAGTCTAATTTTAAATTTCTGCCTATTTGTTTTACATTTTGAAGTATAAACTGATAAATAAACTACTGGTTTATATATTAAACCTTCTCCTATATAACTGTTAAAACATTTTATTTTCATTATTCAATGTCCCCTTTCTTCAAGTGCAAATGTTTGGATAAAAAAAATATAGAAACTAAGATTGATGTTGTTTGTTTGTTTGTTTTGAATTTCGCGCAAAGCTACACAAAGGCCTTTTTACGCTAGTCATCCCTAATTTAGCAGTGTAAGACTAGAGGGAAGGCAATTAGTCATCACCACCCATCGCCAATTCTTGGACTACTCTTTTACCAACGAATATTGGGATTGACTGTCACATTATAACGACCCAACCGCTGAAAGGGCGAGCATGTTTGGTGGGACGGGGACTGATCTTAAAGGACATATGTAGTCTTACGATAAAATATTTTAACTCTAGATTTCGTAGAACAAAAACCTGTAAATTCCCTACTTTGCTTCTTCATACAAATTTAAGTGAATCACGCAACCAAAGAAATGTATAATTGTACTACATTTGATTTTTCTCTGTTGTAAAATCGATTTCAGCATTTTTATTCTAATGAAAAAATCTAAGCAAGTATTAATATTTTCTGTTTAATAAATGGAGGTTTAGGCAACCGTTTTCAAAGTATGACAGCGAAACGTGTTAATTTACTTATAATATTAGTGTCACATGCCGTTTCATTTTTTTTTCTATATTACTATGATCCTACTATCTCGCTTTCGATATATTTAGTTAACAGTTAACTATTGCATATATTACAATATTACATATTGTATATGTAAGCCTGAAACAACATAAATGCAATATAAAAGGTAACAAAATCTTTCAATTTTGACAAAAATAAAAAGTGATTTTAAAGCACAACCGAGCAAGCATTTCGCCATTTCTCGAAATAATGGTAGTTTTATCGAGTCACTTCTTCCTGGAAAGTCTCCCACGATTACCAAAAACACGTTTTTTGGTCTTTCATAAAGATTATTAAGGATATTTTCCTACTTTCAGATTTTATGAAATAACCTTTCTTTTTACATAGAACTTTGATCGCTTTCATGTCCTTCAAATTTGGTGATATGCGAAGAAAATGGGAGAACCGATTAACGCGTTCTCTTGAACGCTAATAAAACACGCCTTGATTTTCAAAAATATGGTGAGCTTAAACTGTAAAACAAATACTACGTCTTGTGGTCGTAAGCACACTTTCTTAAGCGTTTCTTTTCATTTGACTGTATTTTCACTACCTAACGCAAATAAGCCATGATTAGCTACGTTCATGGTAAAATGGAATATTTACGTAATTGCAGAAAATTTGTAAGCGCTTTAAATATGTTTGTTTGTTTTTGAATTTTGCAAAAAAAGCTACTCGAGGGCTATTTGTGCTAGCCGTCCCTAGTTTAGTAGTGTAAGACTAGAGGGAAGGCAGCTAGTCATCACCACCCACCGCCAACTCATGGGCTACTCTTTTACCAACGAATAGTGGGATTGACCGTCACATTATAACGCCCTAACGGCTGGGAGAGCGAGCATGTTAGGCGCGACGGGGATGCGAACCTGCGACCCTCAGATTACGTGTCGCACGCCTTAACACGCTTGGCCATGCCGGGCCCAGTTTAAATAACCAAAGCTATTTGCATAATTAGATTTATTTTAATGGTTGAACATGATGCATGATAAAACTAAATTATGCTCCAAATGATATATTGAATGTTCTGGAGGACTCTTAAAGAAATAAATATCTAAGCAGTCAGGAAATGTTATAAACAAAGTCGTGTACTGAAATCTTTAAACTAGAAACATATTACTAATCTACAAGTTGAACTGGTTTATCTCTTCAGTACAATATTTATCACACGTAGTCTAGTTTGTGTGATTTAGAAATTTGAAAAATCTGTTATTGTTTAACTGACTACTATTAAGAATCAAAATTAAGATAAAAAAGGAGTAACAAAATGCATTTCTAATAAGGCAATGAAACAATATTCAGGCCATTGAATCCACACTCACTCTGATTAATTATTGAAAAACACGACAATATGTCAAACTAGCTCTTGCTCATTTAAGAAGGGGTTCTAGAGGAGTGATTCAAAAACTAGTATTCTCTGATCCGACAGCAAACATTAGGTGATAAAATGTCAAGCACAATTAATGACACATCGTATTCAAATTGCAAAATTTGAACCACAAGTTGGACTTTGTCTTCACTGATGCTGTAGAAAATTATTATAGCTACTTTGTTATTTTATTTGTTATAGTTAGCATATTCTATACAAGCTGTGTCACTGCAGGGGTCGCGTTTCCACTGGCACGTCTGAAACCTGCGAATTTACAATATCTCTTCTAAAACTGATTGCTTTTTCGCTCATCTCGTGAGTGCATAGGATAAAACGTTACAAACTAAAAAGTATATAAACATTAGGTCATAAAAATAAAATGAGTCATCTGTTTTATAATTATTATGACCAAGATTAATTTATATCAATAATTAATTATTTTGTTCAATCGTGGTAGAGAAATAAAACTGTAATTTAAAATAAATATGATATTTGATATCTACTGGAAGCGTATAACACTGCAACATCCTAAAGTTTAGCCAACTGAATAAACAATATTTAAAGCAACGTCTCTGGATATTTTCAAACAGTAAACAAACTTCAGTTTGTAATACACAATCGTTTTTGTTTCACTTCATAAACAATATATTTTTTCAAAAACAAAAGTTACATTTTTGTGAATACTAAGTCTTAGCCTCAAACGGCATATATTTTATTACGTGTAACTCTTGAGCAGTCTCACATAAGCAGCTTAAACTCACTGCTTTAAAAAGAACACTCAGTGAATACTTACCTTGCTTGGACAACAGACGTTTAGAGGATACGAAGACTTTTTTCTCACTGTAGAGAGCTTATTAGTGTTAGTTTCTAGATCTACATAGATCGCCTTATCATACGTCTTCGCCAACGTTTACCAAAGGTAAGAACTTCGCGTCTTAGTAACTCGTTCATATACACCGGTTTGTTCCTCTTCCTACAGCCTCGTATTTTTAAACTGGAAACATCTTGCTAGTAGCGCCTCTCGTGGCGATTTGCGTAGTGCCACTGAGTGGAAATAGCGAATAAAACGAGCAAGATAACAAACCTGTTGTCTTTTGGTGTTTCAGTAAAAATAAACTGATTTTGATAGAGTTACTAGGTAAACTGGTATTGATATTAACTGACTTTTTCACCTAAATTCAATATAAAACCTAGGATTAATTTTATATATCATACTGAAACAAAAAAAAATTCTCACTGAAAGAGAATGAGAAGAGGTTGTAAATTACTTATTGATATGTATTGAACTATTATTATAGAGAATCAGTTATCATTTGTTTAATTGTAAATACGATTAACTTGTTACCATTTAACACGTTTTTAATTATCCTACCAAACATATAACGTTAATAAATAGATAAAATTTTAATTTCAAACGTAAGTTCATGAACACTATCACATCTCACCAATTTTACAATCATCAAGTTAAAAAATTATTCAATGTATTCTTAGAGACTAAATAAAACAAGATCAATCAATAATAATAACCTCTCTATTTTCACTGATCATAAAACGTAAAAGTTTAAAAAATAAACATCTTAGTCTCACTCATTATACTAAAGTAAACTTGTTGATAAATAATAATTATTCTTAGTGCATGTTCCTTTACAGCTTGGATATATTAGACAAATGAAGTTCAAATTTTAGTATCGTTACACGTCATTACAATAATTTTTGTGCGAATAAACTGAGATTATTCTCAATAATAATGTAGTATTCACTGTTTAGAAATATTATCAGTATTCATATAAAAAATCATGTTCAAGACATCACGTGAATTTTCATTGGAGACTTCTACAGACTTCAGCTATCTTTGAATTTTTTAGACGACATTTCAATCTTCGTTGGTACAAAAGTTTCTGATCATTTAAGTTACTCTATGTCTCTAAACTTTCTAGCAAACTATAGTCACGTGATTATTACGTTTCGTTAAACACATACAAGTAAATGCATAAAAAATATTCTTGCTTATTTCATTGGTCACAAAAGAAATAATTTATCACAAAATGATCAATATTCTCAGATATAATGCAGTTTCAGTTCTATAGGTAAAACAGTCCTTGCCTCACTGAGTATGTAATTCTAATCTTTCTAGCTATATCAGTTCTAATATCATTGATAATAAAACACTAATTTAATAAATAAGTCATGTTTAAATTTATTAGTGAAACAGCTATGTAGAAGAATTCCGAAGAGTTTATTTTGAGACTTACACATATATAAGTCTCTGTGTGTGTGTGTGTATGTAAGCTGCACGTGATTTAAAAATAGACGAAATAAAACATTAACACGATCCAAATTCAAACGTATTAATTTTTCGAAACTAAATGAAAAATGTCCATAAACAACTCAGCGAAACGGATATGAAAAATAACGTGAGCATTGTTATTGTAGTAGTTAAAAAAAACACAGACGGTTTGACTAGCAACACAATTAATTATCAAACTCAAGAGGAGAAAAAATTTGAGACAGTTTGAATTTGATTATTTCAGCAATGTGTCATACGACTACAAAAATCTATACTCCTCACTAGTGAGGCCCGGCATGGCCAGGTGGGTTAAGGCGTTCGACTCGTAATCTGGGGATCGCGGGTTCGAATCCCCGTGGCACCAAAAATGCTCGCCCTTTCAGCCGTTGGAGCGTTATAATGTAACGGTCAATCCCATTATTCTTTGATAAAAGTGTAGCCCAAGAGTTGGTGGTGGGTGGTGATGACTAGCTACCTTCCCTCTAGCCTTACACTGCTAAATTAAGGACGACTAGCGCACATAGTCCTCGAGTAGCTTTGCGCGAAATTCAAAACAAACCTCACTAGTAATATTGAGTAATGTGTATGTAACGAAAAATAAAATAAACTATGTTTCTGAATTGTCAATAAATTGAGACCAACGACAAATATATTTATGTGTAGCAACAATGATAAACTTTATACAGATTTGTATCTTTTGTAGTCTGTTCCAATGTTCTTAC
Source organism: Tachypleus tridentatus (assembly GCF_004210375.1). Taxonomy (NCBI): domain Eukaryota; kingdom Metazoa; phylum Arthropoda; class Merostomata; order Xiphosura; family Limulidae; genus Tachypleus; species Tachypleus tridentatus. Next base: position 56,326,424 of record NC_134825.1, read on the forward strand.
ATGTAAAAAGTTAAAAGCAAATAAAATCAATAATACCAGGAAAGCATTTATAGATCATTTCCATTTAACAATAACTTGTGTTTATAGAATAATTCTTTCCCTCACATCAACACAATATCATCGGGCTGAAGCTATAAGCTATGGGTTCTTTAAACGTTCAAATGTTTTGGTAGTTTGCTTATAACAAAAGCATAAAACAAAAATTGCATAAAGCCTTTGTTGGGTTGTCTGGCACGTTCACTAACATTGAATCGAATTTTTTTCTCTATCTAATATATTTCTTCCTTTGATAAAACTAAATAAATGCTTAAAATATTTTCATAAAATCAATGAAAAACAAACATTTAAAGTAGGACCTTTAAAATTATGATGCTCATAACTGTTCTTTAGGGTTCGCGATGTTGTAAGACAATTTACATAATAATTTTAGGTCGTGAAAGAACAGAAGCTAAAGAGATGAGAGAAAATATGTTGTGATAATATGAATAATGTCTTCACTTTATCGAATTTAAATATTCAAACCTGTTACGATTTGAAATAATTATAAATATATGTATGTATATTGTCCGCTTGTTACTTGCCAGTGTTGGTCAAAGGCAAAACTGAATAAGATAAGCGGTTGAATCTCCAGATAGGATCTGTCATAGCTCAATAACTGACGGATATATTAAGATAATTTTCATATCGTATTCAAATGCAACATTTTGTTGCTTAAAATTAAAAGTTTAGTTTTCATTTACAAAAGTCATTAATTCTAAAAGCATTTAAGATTGTTCTGTTTGTTTACTCACAGGACGTTAAGCTTGATAACATATGGCAATCTTTTAGTGTACAAAATTAAATCGGAAATCAGCTAACGTTCTACGTCAGTTTTGCCAGGATTGTAAGTGTATGCAAGTATTCAAAGCATGTGAATTTTACATATTGGATGAACAATCTAATCCCTTGGTACAAAAGTAACACCTACTTCTCATTTTGCGCTATCTGTGTTAAAGGAACTGGAGTGACTTTTAAAACAAATCTCGACTATCGAAAGTCTATGAATGGCTGTATATAAAACATTCATTCAAATTCCTCTTGCAATACGTACACATGTATATGTAGACGTAGACAGAGATTCTATCAACATGAGTAGAAGCGAAACAATTTTTATCAGATGTTTTCAGAATCTTTCCTGACTTCCAGAAATTCAAATGATGTTAAAGAAAAATAAAGTACATACGATTGTTGGGTAAAAATAATTTAGTACTAAATTTTAAAAGGAGAAATGAATTTTTAGATAAAAATCTTACGCCAAATCACACTGCCTTATCAAGTTATATTAAAAACATATTAAGTTAAAGTTTACAGTCTTACAGAAAGACTTAAATAAACTATTGTGTAAACACCCCAGAGATATATTTCGAATTAAAATCTGAGTTAAGAAGTAGAGGTATTATTTGTGTGTGTTTCTCCTCTGAGTCCACCGAAGGGAATCGAACCCCTGATTTTAGCGTTTTAGATGTATTATGAATTAAATATTAAGCATTATATGCTTATTTAATTTTTCACTTAAAACGTATTATCATAAACACGAGTCTTTGTAATGTTACATCTGTCACTATCGCGTAATTTATTTTAATGTGTGTGTATGTGTGATTTCTTATAGCAAAGGCACCTCAGGCTATTTGCTGTGTTCACTAAGTGAAATCTAACCCCTGTTTTTAGCGTTGTAAATCCGAAGACTTACCGCTATCCCAGCGGGGGACAATTTGTTTTAATACATAATAAGTTACAAATTATAATTGTTTAAATATTCTTTGAAATTTATATAAAACCGTAGTAGTTGCTAATCTATTTTGTTAAAAAATATGATTATAACTTTAAAGTTATCTTGTTTAAAATTAAGCACTTAGCTACACACACCTAGGGAATCGAAAGGCTATTTCTAACCTTCCAAGTGCGCAGACATTCTGCTGTGCCACTGGGAAATGTCGTGTAAATAAAAGGTTAAAATATATAGTAGATTAAAATGAAAATAAAGCAATATTATAATTTAACAATTAATCTTAAATTTAATAGTACGCTGAATGAATAAATATAGATACATATATTCCAATGTTAGAAAATAATATACTTTTATTATTATCAGCTTATAATAAGAAAACGTTGAGAAGTTTTTTTGAAACTGCATTCAGCTTTAAGATCGTTAAGTATTCTTGCACGCTTCCATTGTTAGAACAACCTAGACAGAAGGAAAAGTTTGGACATTAGTTGGCACTGAAAGCACACTGAATGTAGCTACGAAATCGTGCTTGTTCGCCATATTAATTTAATCAAGAGACACCTGGTGTCTAAAACGTGAATATCGTTACCAACTTTTCACAAAATTGTATTTTGTAGTTTTAAAATTCCCATTTCAGTCGTGGACTATAAGTAGCTTAACTTCTATAAGCTTATATTATTATATTTATAAAGACAAATCGATATGTAGATTACTTACACATTTATCTAGTTGTTGAACTTTACGTTCAGAAAAATGAATAAATATATATATATATATACACACTATACTTAAGCGCCCAGGTATAGTAGTCTGTTTTTTAAGTTAATAGATTATAACCAACAACGATATTATTTTCCTATATAAATAAAAGTTACAGAAACAGTAATGATAACGATCTTTTGAAACTGATTTGTTCAGGTCTTTATAATTTGACCATGAACTATTGGACTTTTTGATTAGGTTTTCTTTATTTTTGAATTTCGTGCAAAACTGCACGAGGGCTATCTGCGCTAGCCACCCGTACTTTAACACTGTAATATCAGAGGGAAGGCAATTAGTCATCACCAATCACCACTAACTCTTGAGGTTCTCTTTTACCAACGATTGGGATTGATTATCACATATAACGACCCCATGGATGAAAGAGAGAGCTTGTATAGTGTGATGGTGATTTGAATTTGCGACCTTCACATTACGAGTCGAGTACCCTAACCACTTGGCTACGTAACTTAGATTAAAAACCTTGTTGATTAGTGCCTTAAAAACCCCGAAGAAATTACAACAAGAAAGGACTACATCGGAAAGAAACCGGTTTTTTTTCTTCTTGATGAAAGTTTCCACTAAAACTACTTATAATATATTAATCTAAACAAAGAAAGGTATTTAAAACAAGCTAGAGGGTTTTATAGTGTGGATAATTGAACGTTCGAAAACCAAAACAATCAACTTATATCAAGATATAATCTAACGTCACCGAAAGCAGATAACCCCAAGAAACAATTCTGAATTGTTTTTCAAAGGAAGAATTTCTTAACCTAACACGTAGACATAAAATATTAATACCAACGCATATAAAACCATGTAAAACAGAAAAGAATAGTTAGTTAATAAAGTATTGACAAAACCACTTTATCTTATTTTATGAATCAGTATACTTGTATGAAACTGATATTTGTGATATCACACAAAATGAGTTAAGAGTTGTTCATAGACGAGAATGTTATAGGACACCACTGTGCTACATATTAAAAAAAACACCTTTGGCTTGAGGATTAAGGTTCACAACCAATAATTTTGACAGTATTTTTATTTCAATTTTTAACATATTTTTATTAATTGATTTCATCGAGTCTTAATCACGAATTGTATTAACCAACAGTATCGTATTATTTAGAGAATTCAAATTACACAAACCATTTTGTTGGGAAAGGAGGCCGTTGGAAGTTTGCAAAGAGGGCGCTTATTCCCAGGACATTCATTTTCTGTGTTATTTTGCTGAAGTAAAATATCAGTTACGGTGTTCAAAGCTCTCCCTTGGTTCACAAATACCCTAACGTACCGATCAAGTTCTTTCTTCCATTGCCTAATTACTTCTGTAGTCATCTCAAAGGAAATACATACCTGAAAGAAAACCAACTTGGAACACTCACTTGTTATACCTGATTAAGTAGGTTAAAATTGATCCTGCTAGTTTTTAAAGTGGCTTTATGAGCACAGTTTGAAACATGGTGCGCCAGAGTACCTATGAATAGCCAGGAGCACAAGCTTTAATATCATATTCAAGGCCAGCAACCTAAAACACTTTCGTCATATTTGGAGGACCTTCCGAGAACGTTTTCTTTCCACTAGATAACGCCTTGGTAGAGAAACTACATTATATAAACAAGAATAACATCAAGGCAATTTCAAACCCGCATGCCAAATTTGGTTTTGCTAGCCTCAATACTTTGAGATGAGTCTGCGAAAAAACAAACTAATTCACAAAATGTGAGTTAAAATAGGTTTATGCATAATATTTAGAAGTTCTATTTTACCAAACTGAGCATATCAGTATATCTGAAATTCAGAATTAAAAAAAAAGAGTTAAATTTAGTTTAGGGATGTCAAAAAAAGAAAGTGATGCAGAAGATGAGCTCGATATTTTAAAACAATGCTAGATCTTTATCATATTACTACAGCCAACATCTTTATGTTTAGTCGTATTCTATCTTACAGCCGTGCATTCTGATAACAGCCCTTCAGTGTTTTCCATTTCAAAAGGCTCCGTTCGTAGTGCTGCTATCTAGTGTGCAAGACAACAGTTTTGTTCTGTTACAAGTCTCCGCACTTTGCATATCATGGCTCATTGTAGGCCTACTTCTAGATAATCCAGTTTCTAAGTTGATTCATATTCATTTATTTTCTAATGCTATTAGGTATAGAATATTTTCTTGTTTGTGCAAATTTTAAATTCGAACATAGCTTTGTGACCTGGTTGTATAAATATTTTGCTTCGGAAAGAGCTGTTAATTTTTTTTTCCAAAAGCGATCAATTTCCTTTGGCATCACACTACCTATTAAAGTCCACGATGTCAACATTTAGTTCTGATATATATATACCGTTTCATCGAAACTGTATATTGGCTGTGGTTCTCACCTGATTTGCTCATTTCTTTGTAAAAATCGTTTCTTTGATATAACGTACTCAACTCTCTTAAAGACAGTGATTCGATAATCTAAGATGTTGCAATGGGAAAGACCCAGAATAGATGACAAATAAGTTTTCCCATTCTCAGTCAGCCAGTCTGCAACAATCCTGGCATATAATTAGGTGCATTTTCATTAATTTCTAATAACAGCAATCTAAGGACTTAGATCAGAATTAAAAATCAACCCAGTAAAAAATATAGCTAATTCCTTATACCATTTTTGCTCTTAATTGTTACAACGCACTTCTTCACCAGCTGGACACTCTTGCTGTCATAATCCCAATCACATGTGATTGATTCGGCCAAATTAGTTCAAAATTTGTATACTGAGCTAACAATGTGGCCTATATAATAAAACTTATATATATGTATATAAGTTAGTAAATATTTTAATGTACATCACATTAAAGAAAAAAATAAAATATAACCACATATTTGCTTCATATAATATCCCCTAAATAACACTACTATATGCAAAAGTGTATTTAACCTCTCCTGTAACCAACAGTGAAACTTTAAAGTAGAGTAATATTTGAGTTACCTTATAAGACCCATTTCACTGTTTCACTATTAATATGGATAGTATCAGGACATAATACAGATAATACAGTAAAAATAATGTTTATAAATACGAAAAAAACGACAGATGATAATAACAAGAAGCATTGTATATTAAAAGTGAAAATATGATATTCTAGTTAAAAGATTCAAGTTAAATGTAAATGTGAGTAAAAGGACAACACTTTATTAAACATACTATTAGACACAACTAACTCTAGTTTGGCGATCGGAAAACATCTTAAACAACAGGACAGAAATGTTACCTCAAGGGTAAATGTGGTTTCTTAGGATCTTCTTGTTGTGAATACGTGGTTCATCTCTTAGTGAAACTGTCTGCAAGAGGAACTAAGCTATATACACATACGTAATTCAGTCTGACGAGATAGTAGTTCACCATTGTTCCCGAGTCCACAGTTTGTTGAATGATATTTATACTATTTAAGCACAAGCACTGGTTTCTCATTATTATATGATGAGAATGGAATGATTATGGGCCATAACAATAAACTCTAGCAGAGTAGGAATCATTTTAATCTTATACAGCTTTATTCTGTATATCTACCTTTGGCCTTTGGAATGGGTTGCCTTCAGATGTGATGGATGCAATGAAAGCTGACTTTGTTTCAATTTTATTTTAAAGTTTGGTTTAGTAGCCTATTTTGTCCTTAAATTAGATGTAATAACCAATAAAGCCTTGTAATTTCTTTTTATTTATTTATTTTAGTTTGATAATGTCCTCTATTGAGGCTTAAGCACACTTTGATTGCATAATAAGGTAAAAAGTGTGGTGATCCCTACAGCATATGATGGTTTCCAGCTGATGTTACTCTTACTACATTTGAGATTTTACTAGCTGCGGTGTATGCTCTTGACGTATCAATAACGTTACACAGGGCCCTACTATAAGGCGGACATTTAGCATGCCGGATTCTGGATTTTGATACAACGAATGCGTTATAAGAGTAACAGATAAATACTATTATTCCCTTAGAGTTACACATAAATCATATTATTCCATTAGAGTAACACAAGTGTGGACACTAGAGGACTACCCCTTAGTTTATTTCATAGGTAAGAACGACTAGCGTTCAATCAAACAAATTATAAACCTTCCCTTTAAAGATATTAAATCCGTCTTGAAAGATTTATCTTTTACATGGTGAACTGAAATATAATAAGAGTACTTTAGACACAGACTAAAATATAGAAATAAAACTACATGCAATTTGTATGCTCAGAATGTTTTTTTATAATTAAGCACAAAGCTACACAATGGATTATCTGTGCTTTGCCCACCACGGGTATCGAAACCCGATTTCTAGCAATGAGAGTCAGCAGACATATCACCGTACCACTGGAGGGCTGTTCATAATGTATGCTTCTGTTGAAATTAGCTGATATTTATTTTTTTCTTCAACCTTCATACATAGCATATAAGACAGTTCTATACTCCTTTGTGACGTTCACTCATGGATTCAACTTAAATTATAAAATTAAACTACCAGAATCTATGAACATGCTTTATATAAGATTATTCTGATAGCTTCTATGACTTCGGCAATAATCTAAAGATATTATTAAGATACATTCACTCTGCTAATATAGTCTTTGAAAGAAAGGGTGTATTTGGAAAAACCCGCATAAGTCTGTAAGACCTTTCTTTACTTGGAGTTTATTATGTCCACAAGAGCTGGGAACAGCTGGGAACGCGGGGACATGTGGCCTTCGGTACATTTGCTTGTTTGAAGTTAAGCACAAAGCTATCTGTACTATCCCCGCTACGGGTATCAAAAAAACAAACAAACTCGGTTTCTAGCGTTGCAAGTCCGCAGACATATTGGATAGAGTGTTTGAAATGATAAAACTTGTAGCTTAGCCCTTTCTTCTTCAGTATTAAATTATGATGACAGTGAACATATGCGTAACACGTGGTTGTCATTATGACTATAGTTTCTGCATTTTATTGCACATATAATAATTGAATAGTGCTAAAATTACAACATAAAAAAAATCTGGAAAGATTCTATCAATATTAATATGTACACCCGCCATAAACTACTAAGTAATTTTTGTGAGAAACATAAAATTATTTAAAACGTGCAATTCATAGAAATAAAGGTTAATCCTGGTTTGTTTGATTTGTTTTGAATTTTGCCCAAAGCTATACGAGGGCTATTTGCGCTAGCCGTCCCTAATTTAGCAGTGTAAGACTAAAGAAAATGCAGCTAGTGATCACCATACATCGCCAACTCTTGGGGTACTCTTTTACTAACGAATAGTGGAATTGACCATCACATTATTACGCTTCCACGGCTGAAAGGGCGAGCATGTTTGATGCGACGAGGATTCGAACCCTCGACCCTCAGATTACTAATCGAGTGCCTTAATACCTGGGCATGCCGGACCAGGTTAATCCTGTATTTGGGAATTGTGGGCCCTTTCTACTTTCAAGAAAAATAAAGTCCAGAATGATCAATGCGGCAGGCCCGGCATTGCAAGGTGGGTTAAGGCGTTCGACCTGTAATCTGAGGGTCGCGGGTTCGAATCCCCGTCGCACCAAACATGCTCGCTCTTTCAGCCGTGAGAGAATTATAAAATATAACTCTCGTGTAGATTTGCGAGAAGTTCAAAAACAAACAGTGAAGGTGAAAATATTATTAAAATGATATTACATTAAAACTCTTTTCAGTTTCTGATATGTTAAAACTTCAACGTAATCATTGAAAACATTTGAAGACACTGGTCTAAATAATAAGAAATAACGAGTAATTGTCATATTTCAAACTTAGTGTAAACTATTAAATTAATTTGTTACATACTTTAAATATTGCTTTATATCACAAGCTAAATTTTTAAGATAAAGACTTGTTTAGATGTAGTTTGATATTTTTACAAACTATAATGTTTATAATTTACCATTCTCAAAATTTAAATTGGAAATGTACTTGAAAACAGTAAAAATAGGTTTTGTTTTTTTTAGAGAAAAGTCACATTAGACCAGCTGTCCTACAGAAGTACAAAGTAAACAGTTGTAATAATATATGTGAAGTATGTTTCAAGAATTGTTGATCATTATTATTGTATAATGTCCTGATTTGGCTTCACACGCGCACATTTATGTAAACTAGTATATACAAGTTCTAGGACCTTATATCTGTAATTAGAAACCAAGCCAAGCATATAAACATATATCAGTGTAAGCTGCTAATATTAAGTAAGCTTTTGAAACACTTTGTGGAAAACGAAGCCTGAAGGGCTGTTCAGCGGCAACAAGTATAAACATCTTTGGTGAACGTTTTGGAATTAACATATATTCTATCTACGATTCATTATTTCCATAGATTTTCCAAAGATGGAATATAAGTGAGCTTCTACCATGTTGAAAGTAATATGCTAAGCCTTACGTACATGAGCTGTGTGAGCCATAATGTTAAATATTTGAAACTATATCATTCATCTACGTTTCATAATAACATTTCAAATATGGCTTATATTTACTCGTGTGGTTGTATGGTTAGTTTTAACACAACTTTTTAAAGAAGCAGCTATATTATAAATCTTATAATATCTTGTACCACTTGAAAGAAATATGTCTTCATTATAGTGGTTAATTTTTGTGCTGCCAAGAGGCATTTAGAGGATAAAGTTTCCAAAGAATAATCCCTCTAGTGGGAAAAACTTCCTTCGTCTGTATTGAACAAATTTTTTTCGTGCTAGTGTTTCGTGCATTTTTAATATGTACCAGAAACTTATTTTGATACTGAATCAAAGGAGAATTTCTTGTTCGCTAAGTGGAAGGTTAGAACATTTTATTGTTTTTTTAACAGTATCGTACCTATATTTGGTACTGCATATATTTTCTCATTAACCAGTCTTCAGCACAGTACCACACAAAACGCTTTTGATAGGTATGTGCATAAGACAACTGTTGTACGTATAATCAATCTTTAATAACCTCATTAACACATACAGGCTAGTTGGCTGGTTATATGTCACTGAATTGTTCTTTTTCTCTTTTAAAAATATCTTATACCAACAACAATTCAATCACAACCTTACAAACTAAAGAAAAAACGTTACGTGACATCTTCGTTTTTTTAAACATATTTAATATCACTCCATACCAAAAAAAAAAAAAAAACGAGAAAGTTACCATTGAGTTTAAATTACTGTCTTACGCGAAAAAATAAACACAGGAAAAACATCCAACTTATCTTTTAACATCTAGTTTCCCTGTTATCAGGCAATTTAGTTAAATATTTAATTTAATAATACTCAGCTGGAAATATATCATGAATTTACGTGTGTGTGTTTTCTCTTGCAAAAGATAAGATTTTGTTTCAGAAAATTTGCATGATATTACATAGTGTGTGTATGTGTATATGTTTTCTTATAGTAAAGCCACATTGAGCTACACTGCAAGCCAAAATCTTAAGGCCAATGAACATAAAGAAAAAATATGCATTTTGCGTTGTTAAACTCAACCACTTATTTGAGTAGAGCTTCGAAAGATGAAAATAAGAAAAGGGAAAATAAAAAACGAATTTTAGCATTTAATAGGGAAAATGTGAACACTGTGAAATTAGCCTAAATACCAGCTGGTCAAAAGTTTAAAACCATGCTGAAACGAAGCGTTTATCGGTAAACACATAACGAAATTTAGTCATTTGTGTTCAAGCATTAGCGTTGTCAACATCTCCCACTGACATCTCCTGCATTACATTGGATAAAAAATGACATAGGCTAAAAGGTTGACATAGTTTGAACGTGGCAGAATTATCGAGCAGCAAAAGCAAGGTCACTCTCAACGTGCCATCGCTGGTGAGATTGGGCGTAATAAATCTGTTGTTGCAAATTTCTTAAAAGACCCTGAGGGATACGGAACGAGAATTTCAAGTGGTTGGCCAAAAAAAATTTCGCCAACGTTGAGCAGGAGGATTCGACGGGTTGTCCGGCAAGACTCCAGCTGTTCCTGAGGGACTTCTGCATCAATAGCATCGATAAATAAATATGTATATCATAAAAAATATCGCAAACTCTAATAAACTTGAGTTTTTGCAAGCCTATTTGCAAGTCGAACCATATTAAGGCCCTTACGGACGCAGAATGTAGCTCAAGAACAATAAGACGGCATTTACGAGAGAAAGGCTTTAAAGACCGTAAACGTCTTCAAAGGCTACTTCCACACCATCAAACAGTTCAGTTAAACATTGCTGAGAAGCATCAAACATGGGACGTAGAAAGGTGTAAGAAGGTTTTGTTCTTTGATGAGAAAAAAATTAACCTGGATGGTCCATATGGTTTCCAACGTTTCTCGTGAAGAAGATGTCTCCGGTGGGATATCCTTATCGTGCCAGTAACGTTGGAAACCATATGGACCATCCAGATTAATTTTTTTCTCATCAAAGAACAAAACCTTCTTACACCTTTCTACGTCCCATGTTTGATGCTTCTCAGCAATGTTTAACTGAACTGTTTGATGGTGTGGAAGTAGCCTTTGAAGACGTTTACGGTCTTTAAAGCCTTTCTCTCGTAAATGCCGTCTTATTGTTCTTGAGCTACATTCTGCGTCCGTAAGGGCCTTAATATGGTTCGACTTGCAAATAGGCTTGCAAAAACTCAAGTTTATTAGAGTTTGCGATATTTTTTATGATATACATATTTATTTATCGATGCTATTGATGCAGAAGTCCCTTCTCCACGACATGTCTCCGGTGGGATATCCTTATCGTGCCAGTAACGTTGGAAACCATATGGACCATCCAGGTTAATTTTTTTCTCATCAAAGAACAAAACCTTCTTCCACCTTTCTACAACAGCTGGCTACATTGGTATCTTGGAGAGAGCATACTTATTGACTGAAGGCCCTCTTTTGTGTGGAAATGACTGAATCTTTCAGCACGACAACGCTGCAATCCACAATGCCCGCAGGACAAAGAACTTTTTCATGGCGAATAATGTGATTTTTTGGACCATCTAGCGTGTTCGCTCGAACTGAACCCCATTGAAAAAAGTTTGTGGGTGAATGGCAAGCGAAGTCTATAGAAATGGACGTCAATTCCAAACAGTGCATGATCTTCGTGAAGCCATCTTCACCACTTGGAATAACATTCCAGCCAGCCTTCTGCAAACGCTTTTATCGACCATGCGAAAGCGAATGTTTGAAGTTATTCGCAATGACGGCCGTGCAACTCACTACTGAGACCTCTTATTGGGCATCTTCTACCCTGTTTAGGCCTTTTTTTTGGTATGGTCTTAATCTCTTGACCACCTAGTATTTAGGTTAATTTCATAGTGTTCACATTTTCCCTATTAACTGCTAAAAAAGGTTTTTTTTATTTTCCCTTTTCTTATTTTCATCTTTCGTAGCTCTACTCAAATAAGTGGTTGAGTCTAACAACGCAAAATGCATATTTTTTCTTTATGTTCATTGACCTTAAGATTTTGGCCAGCAACGTATCTGCTGAGTCCACCGAGGGGAGTCGAACCCCTGATTTTAGTTACATAGAGACATAGCCAGCCCTGAACTTGTAGCTAGAGGGAAAACAACTAAGTAACAGTGTTTTGAGATATTCTTTTCTGATTGAATAGTGAATTTGTTTGTCACTCTTATGTAGAAGAACATACAAGTTACCATCATGTAATCACTACTGTTATTTGCTAACTATTTCATTTTGTACGAATCAACTATCTACTGTAACGTAAACTAATAAGAAACTCTCTAATAATAGATTAACATATACGTCAAGAATCCTATTTTGTAAGAAAAACTAAATGCTTCAAATTAACCAGATAATAAACTTTCTAACGACGAATTGTCAAATAAATAAAATATACCATTTGGTATGTAGCACCTTCTGCCTTCTATTTATGAGTTTTTAAGCATTTGAATTAAATAAAAAATTTAGCACATCTATACTTCATTGATTACATGACGTAAAGACGAATAGCGGAGTCTCAAACCTCAGAATCTGAAAATATTTTATTATGACACCACTATTTAAGTACCAGGCCACCTGAATCAATTATTAATTAATCATTCGGTTGATAATTCAGGTTCGAATCCATGCAATACAACAAAATATATCCCCGTGTTTTACTCTGTGGGTGTGTTATGAAACAATTCCTTATCGTGTCGGCATGTGGTAGGGTGTTGTTGATTGTCTGCCTTTATTCTGCTCAATAATTTAAACAGCGGTAGCGTTAGAAGCTTTGCCGTAATTACAAAATATAAAGTAATCATTCGACAATTGTACCCCTCTTTCTGAAATAAAAGCATAACTTTTAACTTTCAATTTAAATTATAAAGAACTATAAAACTTTCATTTTTAAAATATTGAAAGTTCGAAATTAGTATCAGCTTAAAGATTGTTTTACTGAATTAACGCAATCTTCTGTTAAATCGTATGTTATTCCAGCAAATATTACAATCGAGTAGGATGTTCTTTGATAACCATTATATGAGTTTTACTTTTTGTACCTGAACCCAAAACTGCACACCCTGTTCAAAGTGTGTGGCTGCACGTGCAAGATTTATCCAGTGACAAAAATATTAGCTTCTATAAAAAGGTAAGTATAATAATTCCTATACTATGTGATACAGAAATCCATTGACAGGAGAAATATAAGAAATGGAGAGATATAACAAAATAATTATCAAAGGTATGTAAAGGGGTATTATGAGTCCACTTTTTGCCAATACACTTCAGATCATTTAATGTCAACTTGAAGCCCATGTTCTCCGAAACTTTTATAAATAGGTATCACACACCAAAAATGTTATTTGCAATGATGTAGACAGTAAAATTATAGCATTATAATTGAACGTTTCTTCACAACAACAACACCTACAGGCACCAATACAGACCAGACAAACATCTTAACAATATTACAAAATGATAGCAAACAATGAATAGTTGTGCTTAAAGTGCTGTCCCATGTGTCACAAGTACCAATATGCCAATACTGTTTGCTTTTCCATGGTCTGCACCCTCAACTTATATGTGTAAATAACCATTTAGTATGTAGCCGCTTACACATTTCCTACGATCTGATGTGACAAACGGCGTCCACCAAAAGCCCATTCAATGTAGCAGTCAGATGTTTTAGTGACATTTTACACACGGTAGAAATATGTTACTTTGACATTTAACTAAATATTGTTCCATTATTTAGATGGTTTAGAAACAGCTGCAACGATAGTACGTTTTAATAGTTTAGATCCTTCAAAGATGCAACGACTTGCTTATACAAGCTTCTTATTTTGTACCTTAAAATCTGGGTTCGTGTAACAACCATCTTTGTTATAGCTTTTCAGCCTTCTGTGACAGAATTGTATGTGCATGAAATGATTGTATTAATGTCTATCACTATAATTTTTGAAAAACAATTTTTGTGTTTTTGTTGTTTTATTTTAAATGTTTCTTGTGTTGTTGTTTGTACATTTTCAATTGACATTTTAGATGTATGATGCGTGTCAATAAACTTTACGATGTATATGACCGATAACTTCAATGATATTGTAACAGAGTAGACTCGTTGAACACAAGAAACAATGAAACTATTAAGATGATGCAGTATCGTTTCAAGCATCTTCGAAAACCAAGAATTGGTTGCGATACACAGTTAACAGCAAAGTAAAATATACGTATATCAAATATTGAATAGATAATGTATTACAGTATTTCTTAATGACGAGAAACCCACTTGAAATAAAAATGTATCTCAGAAAGGTTGGCATGGATATTATGTTAAGGTCAAACCCACTATTCGTTGGTAAAATAGAAACCCAAGAGTTGGCGGTGGGTGGTGATGACTAACTGCCTCTCGTCTAGTTTTGCAGTGCTAAATTAGGGACGGCTGACATAGATAGCTTTCGTGCAGCTTTGCACGAAATTCAAAAACATACAAACAAAACAAAATCTTCTTGTCATTTAACTTGATAAATGCCGTAACAAACAAACAGATGGCTCTGCACGTCTCCGAGCAACAAACTACAGTTTAACGTGTAATTGTACAACACTTATTCCCAACAGTAAACTATGATTTGGCTTAAGTAATTAAACAACAGTTATTCTAAACCACGCTGGAGTCTAGTGTGAGTATTTCACACAAGAGTTATTTTATTTTTGGTATTATTCAGTTTTGAATTGTTATAAATTTGTTGTTTTTGTTTGACATTTTAAACCGATCTAAAATCTTAAATATTTTCCATGAATGTGCATCTTTACTATCTCGTAATTTTACGTTTCATGTCATACACATATTGAAGTATGTAGTTACTGATATATATATATTTTTATAAATGGATTAAATATATTTCGGCATACTATGATGTGTTGTGAAAACAGGGAAAAAAATCGTTACACAAATTTTCTTTCACAACTTTATTTAAAGAAATAGAGACTAAAAAGTAACCATTTACTCGATATAAATGACTATTTTTTTTAAGAACCTCACAACCTCAGATGTAGTTTTATCTAGGTTGTGGATATAGTTCGAAAGGATAAAACATAATAAAACTAAATGGTCTGCTTTATCCCCGCTTTACCCATTTACTGATACAACTTAACAAGTCTTTTTTCTGTAGTACTTTTATTTATCTTTGTAATTTCACAAACTGTTGTCTTCCAGTAAAGCCATTATTCAACGCTACATGTGGCTGAGACACGTCCCTGAAAATCGACCCTACATTTTATTTAACTGACACATCATCCTTAACGCTTTGATCATTTAACATTGTTTACGAAACACTAAAACGTCACGGTATTAATTCAAATTGAAACAGATCACGTTTTGTCTCAGTCAGATGGTTTATGTGAAAATTCTGACAAGAAAACCTTTAATCGATTCGATCTGTTAAAAAGATGCAAATAGATAAAAACGTTGATTAATCAGTCTCTTCTCTCTACATCATAAAATTCAATTCACTGAACTTATACTTTTTAACTTTCATCTAAAAATTGTCAAACTTACAAACAGGATGAATGGAGAGGAAAATATAATTTGTTCTGTAAATGTTAACTTAATCGGTTTAGAATTAGCTTGTAGGCTTAAATCATTAAGACACAATTTTTTTTTTTTAAATTAATCATTTATACCCACTTAAACAAAATACCTCGAACAATAATAACAAAAATAAACAGATTTCTACAACTTTTTGGATGCCCGCACTTATTTCTTTATATTTCTATAGAAGCTATTGGAAATAGTATCTGCAAAATACTTAGTGTATATTTCACCATATATTATTAATAAATCATGTTGAAAGTTAAACTGACTTTACATATTAGAGCTAAAAATGTAAGTTAGTATTTAAAAAAATAAATCCCACACAACAAACTGATTAGCAGTATCTAAAATAGGTTTGGTTTGTTTTGAATTACCAACGAATAGTAGGATTGACCGTGATTTATAACTTCCCCCCGGCTGAAAGGGCGAGCATGTTCCATGTGACAGGTCTATAATAGGAAATAATAAGTTTATATGGATACAAATATGAATACTTTTATATACTCTCTTCATTCTGGCATTTGGATTGAAGTGGATCTGTAAAATTGTGTAAACATATTTCTATATCAGTTTGTTTCTCTCTTATAGCAGATATAAATTTGTTGTTGTTTTTTTTCCATTTCTTTAAACGGCATTGTGCTCTGATCTAGAAAATATATAGAGGCAATTAAAGTTATGAGTTCGTTTACAAGAGGACCCAAATGGCCAGGTGGCTAAGGCACTCAACTCGTAATCTGAGGGTCACGAGTTCAAATTCTCGTCACACCAAACATGCTCGCCCTTTCTGCAGTGGGAGCGTTATAACGTGACACTTAATCTCACTATTCATTAGTAAAATAGTAGACTTAGAGTTGGCGGTAGGTGGTGATCACTAGCTGCCTTTCCTCTAGTCTTACCCTACTAAATTAGGGACGGCTAGCGCAGATAGCCCTCAAGTAGCTTTGCGCGAAATTTAAAACAACGACAACAACAAACAAACAAACAATGATTCATAAGAAAGCTAACCTTCAATGATTGTTATGTTTTGATTCATTATTTATGTATCCTCGTTATTACCTTATTTTCTTAAAAAAGTGTATGTTTTTTAAATTTTATGCGATCTCTAGCTTTTGAGTAAAAGGCATAGTAGTAATTGAATGCTAGTAGTCCATGGTGTTATATATGGTTGCCATAGAGATCGCCTCCTGAGAATATTGAATCTTCTCCAGCGGAAAGACGCCTAAATATTCTACATAGTAAGCTGCAGAAATAATAATAGTCGCAAAAATCAATATCCTTGATATTTTGTCAGAATTAATCAACTTCTGTTGAATAAGTTGATTACGTTGTTTCGGCACAAAGTATACAGCAAAGACTAAAATAATGATCATAATAAGGAATTACTAAATTTGTAGTGGTTAGTAGTGAGTCTAATGTTCACAACCTCGTACTGTAAAAAAAAATGTGCTGAGAAACTTTGGAGCCGTGAATGCGTTATATTGTGATCGTCAAATCCTAGTACTCGGAGCATGCTAAGACTAGAGGATGGATTCTGTTGATTATCTGCCTGCCCTTTATTCTAACAATTAATAATGTTGGTGAATATCCAAAACAAAACTTTCTCATTGGATCTTGTCTGTAACCTTTAAACGGCGTTTGCATTCAGTATGATAAACTCGTATGTCAAGCTAAGGCAACTCTTAAATAAAACATATTTTGTCAGTTAATAATGTCAGCTCAAGTGGATGTGTATTGAAACTGAAGGTCGTTTTATTGACCTTAGAATTATCAGACACTTGGAATAAGAGGGAGCGATAAGTCGTCATACTTAAAGATGCTTTTATACTTGAATCAGTGTTACATGTAGAAAATTTAATATTGAATGTCTATACTCTAAGAGAACACAGTAGTAACGTCACGCTTCAAATTAAAGTTAACGTTAGATTGATGTTATGTTTAAATTACTTTCACTAAATTATCATCTTATGCTCATCACTTAGATGTATTAGTAACCATGTTTAAATATACATATATATGTAACCATGTTTAAATATACAATAAAATATTTCGTGTATTAAAAGCAACCATGTCTCGTCTTCCCTGGTATAACGTTATATATCATATACTATCAAGTAATTTTGAATTTCTAATAGTTTAAAGTGCATTAGTAAAATCAAAGTATGTAATATATTGAGAATTATTATTTTGAGAACGCTCTGCAAATATCACTACATTATTTGATGGATCTTCAGCAACCCTAAATATTTTGAAATTAAGATAAAAATTACGCGAACAAACAAAAGAAGTCGTGATTACTTTTGAGCTAAGAGGGAGCCATTTTTTTAATATTTGCGAAAATGTATGAAAAGCCCCTCAATGGCACAGCGGCAAGTCTATGGATTTATACTGTTAGAAACCGTATTTCAATATCCGTGGTGGACAGAACAGAGATGATAATCAGTGATGTCGAGAAAACCCACTTGTAGAGAAATATATATGTAAAAACGGCTCGTTTGGGTTAAAATATTTTCTCAACCCAAACGAGCCGTTTTTACATATATAGAAAGAGATTATCTTTATGTCACTTTGTGCTTAATAATAAAAAATATGTAGTAAAAATAAATGCTTTATTTAATCCACGTACAATGGATCCTACCTAAGATATTAATGTTACCACATTTTGGGTAGAAATTCTTGAACCCTCTTCTCTCATGTCATAATTCTTACTTAAGATTGTATCCTTATGTGTTAGTCAATTTATACCAAGGGTGCCCCAACATTTAGTGTTTAAGATTAGGGAAATGTTACTATTAGTCTATAAACTATGTTCCATTAATAAAAGCAACAAATTTTGCTCCACTCTTTGAGGCTGTTGAGGTGTTATAAACATGGTTGTCAAACTGCATCTTTGAACACTTACGTGGTAGATGAATGCTTAGTTATCCTGAGTTTTTTACTTCTTTCATCAGCCTCTAAAAAGAGTATCTAACCAAAGGAAAGGAAAAAAATTTCCTTAGCATTAGTAACTGAGTTTGTAACAGATGAATATTCATTAGTGTACGTTATTACGATTCCGTATTACCGTACCGTGTAATATGTAAAACAAAAAAATACATCTTTGCAATTCTGTAGTTTTACGGATATAATATTCTAAAAGGACACACATCATATTTAGACACGTGTACAATATTTTAAAAATATCACTCTTTGTACTTGTAGATACACGTAGGAACTGTCTTTTTACTATAATTGCAATCTCTTCAAACGTGTTATATCGAAATTCAACTTCAGGTTCTGTGTGTCCTCTTATAGCAAAGCCACGTTAGACTATCTGCTGAGCCCACCGAGGGGAATGGAATCCCTGATTGTGGCATTGTAAATCCGTTGACTTACCGCTGTACTAGCTGGGGATGCTTTAGGTTCTAAATTCTAAGTTGAAATTCACGTTAGATTTACAGTTACAGAAGTTCACTGTTCCAGTATCAGTTGTACCAAAACTTGTTGATATATTCCAGCTGGGTTTGCATTAGTTCTCTAAAAGCACAAGCTTATAAAAGTTACAAAAGTTAAGACTATATCTGAAATTTGCTAATTCTTTAGAGTCGTAAACTAAAAATAATAATGGCTAATAACAGAAAGAAACTAACGATAAATATCTGTGTTTAATTACCTTCCGAGTTCGATACAAAAAATCTCCATTTGAAATGGCCACTAACAGTAAACTAAAATTCTCAAAAAAATACTTCTTCCTCTCTCTCCGTTTTACTAACGGAAACTTCAGACCTTTTATATTAAACATTAAAAAAAACATTATAGACGGCGCGTTTGGGAAAAACCGTTGGTTACGTCAGCGATACATCTTCAGTAAATAACAATTAAGTACTTACAAAAATACAGCGTCATAACATTATTAAGCCCAGCGATAACCAATCGCACCTGAACTTTAAATCCATTATCCCACCTCTTGTAAAATGTAACCTTCCCGAGACATCTTTTACCAGGTTACGCATATTATGTATCAATGAGATGGAGTACAATTCCAAAGCAAGTAACATGGAAATATTATTTCTATAACATATGTATATCCTGAAACCTATTCTTATAATGGTTTATACATTTAAACCATTGCTAAGCAATCCAGACAACTTGATACTAAGAACCTTCAGAATTCAAACATATAAGAAAAAAACCTAGTTTAACACACCTCTCTTGGTTGTTTGTAATTAAGCACAAAGCGACACAATGGTATATCTGTATTGAAACCCGGTTTCTAGCGATATGAGTCCACAGACATACCACTGTGGAGCTGAAACATCTCTACTCATCATTTACTATTCACGAAAGTCACAAATGACATAATAGTATGTCTGCTGATTTTCAACGCTAGAAACCGAGTTTCGATACACGTGGTGAACAGACCACGGCCAGCTCGTTGTGTAGCTTTGTGTTTAAAATATAAATAAGCAAATCTATTTTCCTTTAAGAATAATAACACTAGTCTGTGAAATTTTACGTATTATTCGGCACGATTCACAACAAAAACACGTTTTCTCACAGTCTTCTTTTATTCCACACAATTCTGAGAATAACTTTGGAAATTTATTACTACACGGTATTCTCACACCATCCAATAATCATGATATTTCTGAAACCTAACTCTGTAATAGTTCATATTGCATGACTACTGCTATATGGATCAATAACTACTCCTCCTATGAATGGTAACTTCTCCTACTCCTAAAACTCAAATTAAGTAATTTATCTGTCAAATATAAACATATGAAACACATTATATCCTACATTAAGAATTTTAAAAAAAATCAAAAGCTACTTTTTTTTTACTTTGAATATATACAGTTATGTAAAAAAGTTAAAACACCCTGTGAAAGCCTGCGTATTTTTGTAACATTTTTGGATATATGAATATTTAATCTCAATTTCAACAATACTGAGAGATTATAGGAATATAAATAAACAATTAAAACTGAAGAAAATACTTTTCAAGATCTTCTGTAAATGTAATTCTACAAAAAATGCATATTCTAACTGAGGAAAAGGCTAGCTAGTATTACCCCCTTTGGCTGAAATAACTGCAGTGAGACGCTTCTTGTAACCATCTACTAGTCTCTGACATCGGTCTGAAGAAAGTTTGCCCCACTCTTAAATGCAGAATTCTTTCAGCTGTGAGATGTTTGAGGGGTTTCTTGCATGTACAGCCCGTTTCAAATCATCCCACAGCATCTCAATGGGATTAAGATGTGAGCTTTGACTCGGCCATTCGAGGACTCTTCATTTCTTAGTTTTCAGCCAGTCCTTGGTGGATTTACTGGTATATTTTGGGTCATTGTTATGTTGCAGGGTCCAGTTCCGCTTCAGCTTTAATTTTCCTAAAGATGGTCTCACATGATTCTCAAGCACCCTCTGGTACACAGTAGAATTTATGGTGGATTCTATGATTGTGAGCTGTCCAGGTCCTGCTGCAGCAAAGCAGCACCAAACCATAACACTTCCACCTCCATGCTTCACAGTTGGCATAAGGTTCTTTTCCTGGAATGTTGTATTTGGTTTACGCCAAACATGTCCTCATTATTCCAGAAGTCCTGGTTTTTGTCTACATTCTCTCTGGCAATCTTCAGTCTGGCCTTGATGTTTCTCTTAGAGAGCAAAGGTTTCCTCCTTGCACACCTCCTATGCAAATTAAACTTGTGCAGTCTCTTTCTGATTGTAGAGGCATGCACTTTCACATCAACAGTAGCCAGAGCATGCTGTAGGTTCCATGATGACATGTTAGGGTGCTTGGTGACCTCTTTTAGCATCTTGCGGTCTGCTCTCGAAGCGAACTTGCTTGGACGATCAGACCTGAGCATGTTAGCAGTTGTTTTGAAAGATCTCCACTTGTTGACTATTTTCCGGACAGTAAAATGACTGATTTCAAAATCTTCTGAGATATTTTTGGATCCCTTACCAGACTCATAAGCTACTACAATTTTCTTTCTGAAGGCCTCAGACAGTTCTTTTGCTCTCACCATGGTGCTCACTCTCACTTCAACAGTCAGGAGCACACAAACCTAAATGTCTGAGGTTTAAATAGGGCAAGTCTCATTCAAAATGCTGAGTAACGATCTTCTAATCATGTTCACTTGGTGTGATACACCTGTGTGTGAGTTGAGCCATTTTAAGTGGGAATAAATGTGGGGGTGTCCTAACTTTTTCCTCAGTTAGAATATGCATTTTTGTAGAATTACATATACAGAAGATCTTGAAAAGTCTTTTCTTCAGTTTTAATTGTTTAGTTATATTCCTATAATCTCTCAGTATTGTTAAAATTGAGGTTACAAAAATACACATATGGTGTCCTAACTTTTATACATAATATACTTTTATACAGCATAATGTGCCTGATTAAACATTAAATCACATATAAGAGAGTGAAAACGTGTAGAAAATCCACAGAATAATTCCAATATACCCATAACAACTCATTTTGAAACCATTGATTATTCTTTTAGAGTTCATAATATACTCTTCAAAACAAGAAACGCAAAAGGGATATTTTGGTTATTTTACAGAGAAATATATGTAATAACGTTACAAGCTCAGAGTATGTGATGTTACACGTGTTAATGCACTGATTGCCAGACCAAAATGACAATAAAATTTGTGCACTTTGAAATCGGAGGAAAACATCGGATTTTTCGCCAAAACGCATGCGTGTCCAATAAATTTGTTTGAGATATCTGCATGTTCTGCAAGTGTAAAATGTGCAAAATCCCTATAAAAGTGACGGGTTCTCGGTTTCCATAGCTCAGTGTTAAGCCACCGACACGCAATACAGTTACGCCAAGACTGAGTGAAGCACAACGCAACAACGCCATTGGTCACTTGAAAGCAGGCAGATCTCCATCAGATGTTGCCAGAGCTGTGAATGTCCACCAAAGCACCATCACAAGGCTATGGAATCGTCACCAATAACATGGATCAACTCGTGACCGTCCACGATCTGGCAGACCTCGTATGGCCACGCCCGCACAAGATCGCAACATCCGGTTACGTCACCTTCGGGATTGGACCACCACTGCGACGTATACTGCCTCAACCATACCAGGGCTGCGTAGGATTTCCGATCAGACCGTACGCAACCGTCGACGAGATTCTTAGGCCCCATGTGCAACTCATAATGGTGAACGTCGACGACGTTTTTCAACATGATAACGCCCATTCTCACACAGCCCAACTCACCACTGTCTTCTTGAGACACCACAACATCAACGTTTTTCCCTTGCCCTCCAGATCACCAGATTTAAACCCCATCGAACATCTTTGGGACGAGTTGGACCGACGTCTGCGACGGCGACAACCTCAACCGCAGACACTACCTCAGCTTGCAGCAGCTTTGCAGGCTGAGTGGACAGCCATTCCACAGGATGCGATTCGTCAGCTCATCGCTTCCATGGGCAGGAGATGCCAAGCAGTTATTGATGCTCACGGGGGGCATACTCGTTATTGACGTTGAGTGACGTTAAACTTTACCTAGTGAGCGTGGACTTCGCCTTTGCAGACTTTGGATGTTCAGCAGTGAATGTGCAAAGTTTCACACATGTCATACAGAACTACCCGGAATAAACTTGTTAACAATATATCTCAAATTTATCCTTTTGCGTTTCTTTTTTTGAAGAGTATACTTTGAAATGTCCAATAAAAAAAACTCGAACTTCTTCAAAAAAAACAAACACTGTTTCAACTAAACAACTTTAAATCTTACATCATTAATAAGCTGTTTACCTCCTTGTGACAAAATAAATGAACACACTCATACTGTTTATTACGATAATTTCCGGTTTTTTACTGTCTTGAAAATGAGCATGCATTTAATTTCAACGGATATAAAGAAACGGCAGATGTAAATATATTTTGGGAAACATTCTGCACAACAACATACTAAAAGCTAATCAAAGTTTTAAGAATGTCTAACGTTTGATCACAAAGTAACATCACATATTTATTTATTGACAGTATTAAGTGCAGCAAAGTTTAACTCAAACTAAATTAAAGAAATGTTACAATGTTAAATTATCTCTGTCAAATATAAGCAATACGTAACTGATATTAAGCCTAAGTCAAGTGGACTTATATAGTCTTTTGTATCGTTACGTATTATAATTTGTCTCGGAAGAGTCTCCGATTTCGTATGTTATGTACATTACGTATTACGATTTCAAATAGCCGGAGGTTTAAAGTTGAATCTTGAAGTTAACTGATTGTCAATTTATATCAAATTTATGATATTTGCCAACAATATTTTCTTTCTTAGCATAAATATGTTTTAATATAAAAACAACATCACAAACAATACTGAGTTTTCTACCTGATCTGGAACTGAATCTTTTAACGACGGATTGGCTGAGAGCGAATGAATTCTATGTTGATACCTTGGTGCTTTTTCCCTCTAGTTCGATGACTAGCTGCTTAGCCGAGCACATGTAAGTTTTTCACCGACGGCAATATCTAATATCTTCTTAGAAATACTAACATCCAAAGTCAATGTATTGAAGTTAAAGGTTTGTAATGTTCGAAATCTATAAACGTTCCTGAACAAATATCTGTAATTTTTCGATTAACGAACGTTTATCACAATTACAACATCCGGGAATCTTTTACAGATTTAGAGAACAAACGGAATGTTCGCGATACACATATGCATATTCAACTAAAACAAACATGGATAGTAAAATAAATAGATAACACTAAATAATAAATACATAAATTATAATACGTAACAATAGTAAATCCGTTACAACCGCAGATGTTTTGCGGATCTCATTTAGTTTGTACAGTAATATATGTACATATCTTTCTTTATTCCATAGTTGGTTTTTCTACTATACAATTGATCCTATGTACTAATATTTTACTGTCTTACTTTGGGATTTAAATTTATATAAGCATATGTATCTACAACTTAATTTATTTTTAATATGCCTTTGGATTCCCTATTCTGCTGATTGTTTTTAATCTACAATTAAAAATCACATGAATCGCAGATGCCTTTTTCTCAAATTCCTCCACAATATTTTCAGTTATGAAAATAGTGCTAGATATATTTTCACGTTGTTCATTTAGTGAAAAGCTACATAACGGGCCATCTACGCTTTGTCCACTGCGAGAAAACGAATTCCGTATTTTATCTTTGTAAGCCCATAAACTTACTGCTGACCCATGGAGCTAGGGGAGAAATACGTGAATGTAGAACCTTGAAAATGAATTAAAAGTAGAGAGTCTTCAGAATCAAAGACTGAAAACACAAAATGCTCGGTTGCGGTCTTAGTAAGACAAATTCCCTAATTATTATTATGTTTTGGTTCTGTGGTACTTGTTTATCAGTAAAACGCTTATATAATCTCTTTGCGCATTATTGTTTCAAAGTGTAATTCATTTACTTTGTTGAATAATATTGCCTTAGTTCTCTTGCAATGAATAATAATAGCATTCTTTAATAAGTGAATATTATTTCATTTTAAGTTTTGTTACATCTATAATTTGTAAAATATATTTTACAAACTTTTAAGTTTGACAAAATAAATTTAAATAAGTTGAACATTCACCTGAGTACTTAAAGTGTAAGATTATCTGAAATATTTATATTCTTCTCAACCAAAACAAGTTAGGAATATCACTTAGTTATTTCTACGTTTCTCAGTTGCCATAGTGTCTGCAGGACTGTAGGTTTAACTTCCAAAATTCTAAAGTTAGGGATGTCCAGACATTAATAATAAATGTAATTGATCCAGTATATATGTTAGTTATAAAAATCTTTTTGTTTACTTTCACGTCTGAAAATATTCATATTTCAAAAAACCTACGATTGTACATAAGTAGTGTGTTCTAAATTAAAACATAAATACTTTGCTACTTCATAGGCCCGGCACAGCCAAGTGTGTTAAGGCGTTCGACTCGTAATCCGAGGGTCGCGGGTTCGAATGCCGGTTCAACCAAACATGCATCGTCCTTTCAGCCGTGGGTAGTTAAAATTCGACAGTCAATCCCACTATTCGTTGGTAAAAGAGTAGCCCAAGAGTTGGCGACGGGTGGTGATGGCTAGTTGCCTTCCCTCTAGTCTTACACTGCTAAATTATGGACAGCTAGCGCAGATAGCCATCGAGTAGCTTTGCGCGAAATTCAAAACAAACAAAAAAAGCTACTTCATAATTATATAAATTGTATTATTCTAACAGAGACTTGTGTGAACCATAACGCAGTTGATATTTTTAAAGATATTAACAAAAATTGTTCATGTTTTATAACAACGCAAATACGTACATGCGGTAGTAAATACAAAATGTGTTGTTGGTGAGTTGTTAATTATTTCTAAAGCAAAGAGAGATACATAATTAGTCCATTGCACGGATAGGATTCTGCATGTTGTTACGTATTACAATTTCAAATAGCCTGAAAGTGAGTTCAATTATAATTTATATTTAGGAATGAATATTTATTTATTTGAATGAAATAAATATTGATATGTATTCAGTTTACGATATTTACCAACAAAATTGATACTCACAGTTTTCTTTCTTAATACAAATATATTTAAATATACAAACAATAATACATTTTATAATAACGGTTATTACAATATAAAATATATGTACAAACAATATGGAGTCTTCTTTCTGGTATGGAACATCCTTGATGTCTTATCTAGGGTTCATGATGAGCGAGTTGATTTCAAGTTGATGTAGGCGCATTTCACTTAACAAGGAGCTTGTTGGCTTAGATTTCTCCTCTCGCCGTTGATCACACGTCGAGTTTTTCACTGTTGAAGTTATATAATGTTTTTGTAAAAATATTAATGTTCGATGTTAATTCGCTGAAGTTAAATGCTTTGTAATGTTTGAAATTTATAAATGTTCCTGGAAAATATATCAGACCTTTCCAATTAATACACGTTAATCACAGTTATAGCTTCCGAGGTTTATGTATACCAACTACACCAAACCAGTAATATATACTTTCTCTTTACGCGTCGCGTTAGTTTATTTATGGACGTGAGGAAAGTTTCTAGAAACTTCAGCTTAGGTAACAATAGTAACGACACACTAGTTGTTGATTCTTACACTCGAGAATCTTCTGCAACCTTAGTGAATAGATGGAAATTTTGAAATATATATTTAACAGTATAAGTTATGTACATTTATAAAGATAAATTTAATTTAAACAAAAATAGTTATATATATATATATATATATATATGATAGTAAATCCGTCACACCACTGGAAACTTTTAAAAGTAGGGAGGAGAGACAAAATGATACCAGTTAATATGCAATCTGCAATTTTCTGATCTCCCTTCAAAATAGTCTATATTCTTGATTAAGTGCCCCCTGTCCTGTGAATTAGCGGTAAGTTCACGGGCTTGCAATGCAAAATCCAAGGCTCGATTCATCGTGGTCATCTGACAAGTTAATTTTAGTTTAAAAATAAAAAGATAAAATAGGTTTGGCTTTAAGACACTCTTATTACGTATTTACACTGGTAGGCCCGGCATCACCAAGCGTGTTAAGTAGATTGGTTTTAATCACAATAAATGTAAGATAATGCATGTAGGTTATAATAATTCGAATTATAAGTATAATTTAATTGAGAATAACATTAACAGTGCCATAATCTTGGTGTAATGGTTGATCAGTTTCTTAATTCATCCAAGTAGTGTAATTTTGCTAAGGGTCCGGCATGGCCAGGTGGGTTAAGGCGTTCGACTCCTAATCCGAGGGGCGCGGGTTCGAATCCCCGTTGCACCAAACATGCTTGCCCTTTCAGCCGTAGGGGCGTTATAATGTGACGGTCAATTCCACTATTCGTTGGTAAAAGAGTAGCCCAAGAGTTGGCGGTGGGTGGTGATGAGTGCTAAATTAGGGACGGCTAGTGCAGATAGCCCTCGAGTAGCTTTGCGTGAAATTTCAAAACAAACAAACTTACACTGGTCATTAAAATCGATTAAATTACAATAATATTTTGTAGTATCGCAATGCAAAATATGCATATCTGAATCATATAATAAAATAGATGAACGTTATTCCTGAATTGAAGCTTAATAGTCTACCTGTTATTTGTAGCAGTGTATATAATTAGAAACGAAAGAAACAGAACTGTTGTTTCAAAATTTTAAAGTTCTCCTAAATTCCTTTAAGCTGTGCAAAAATCGATAGCAAATTTTATTATTTTTTGTATTACTTATGTTCAGGAAATGCATATGATCTTGTCCATGCACTCCACTATATCAAAATGTTTAATCAAATGTCAATACTTTTAAAGCTGTAACGACTAGAAGTGTTCAATCAATGTTTGTAGCTTCCCAGCTTCTTTACAGCCCACGCCTTCTGGAAAGTCTTGAGGTTAAACAGTGTTCATCAAAGAACGTTCCACAGCTGTTAGACGAGGAGGTGTGGCAGGTATGCTAGGTTTGTTAGACAGCATCGGGCACTTTTCTCACTACAAGTAAGGATTAATGATCATTAGAATATCCGCTTTATTATACAAAGAAAAAGATTTCCCAATTAGTGCAGTATATATGGAACAAGTTTCAAGATAAATGGAACTTCCTATTTCATTAGCCTAAAAAGATTATAACAGATCTGTTCTTAGCCTTCTTCTGTTCGAATAACTAGACATCTTTCTCACTTCCTACTAATGGATTCCAGTGAGCGTCAGAACATATTAGGAAATAAATACAATTACATTTAACCTAAAAACAATAGTATATTCTGTGGTTCTGTTATATATAAAGAAAGTTTAATGTAATATACTTCAAATGTTTATTCATTGTACGTCGCAATTAATTAAATTAATTATGGAATATTTAATCGGTTTTGAAATTAATTTAATGAAAGTGTTTTATGGTAGTGAATCCAATTTTCATCTCAGAAAAAAACGTGAAGTACATTCCTTATTTGTCTAATGTTTCCAAAATGTGAAGCGCTATACTCTTTCTTTTTCAAATATTGTAATTATTATTCCTTTTAAGATATAATGGTGGGATAATGGAAGCTTGTGAACTACACCATTGTTACCTCATGTGGAATAGTAATATCGAATATATGAAATGTGTATAATAAATAAATTTGTATAATAAAGAACTTTGACATTCTACGTATGTCAGAATGAAGATGTGTATATTCATGGAACTTGTAAAAGGTATAAAACATTGTATTCTGCTTTTCATTGACTGTAGGGTAGCCATTTTCTAAAAGTTCATATCTTCTTTACCAAAGACACGAATGAAAACGTTATTTATATTCTTGTACATTTAACGTTATAACTAGTCTGTATTACGTTAGATTTAACGAATGTAAATATTATTATACATAAAACAGTTTGCATGATATATGATTAATGAGGAACAAGAAATATTCCGAGGTTCTTTAAATTTCCATAAACTTCAAATTTTTCAGGGAGTAAAAAATTATTTATAACAAAAACAGCAAAAAGAAGATTTGTGAACTAAAGAACATACATGAACGTCTCTACTAGAAAGTGAAAGAATAATATATTTGAATATTATATCAATGAAAAGAATCCTCTGGTATAATATTTACTGATCAAATACACTTACAGTAAGCCCACACTATCATTTTCATAGAAAAGACCTAATCATTAATCCTGGAAAGTTATAGGAACAAAACCTAATACACAAAATATTTTTTATGAAAAGTTTTCGGCTAACAAAGCTTGTTATGCAATGACAACTAGTAGAAGGACTGTCATCCAAATGTAAATAGTTGTTTGTTTATTGGAACAAGACATCCGGTAAAAATATGTAAAAATTAATCAAGTTGAAACGAAACAATGTCCAAAATTTGGATAAAAGATTTAAATAGAATTGAAAAAGCCAATGGCTCGTAAAAAGTTAAAAACACAAAGACGTGTCACCATCACCAATAATGTTGTCACACGTCAGGAGTAGTACACATACATGCATGACTAAAATGGTACCGTCACTCGTAACGACGGCAAAATGGTAAAACATGGGCTATTGTGGCTTGAGGTTACAAAAGTCACAAATTGATAGAACAGATTCAAATATGGGTTAAAACTATAACCAATGCGTAGCCTAGCCAGGAAAACATCCTCCTTCCATTTTTTTTTTTACGGAAATAAGACGGGCAAAAATCAAGAGACGATTTGATCTCAAAAATCTGTTACGATGTTGTTCACTTCAAGTCGGCTGCAAACTGGCGCAAATTCGAGGCGTCAATACGGGGTCCGTAGTCCATACACGGGATAGACATGGCTGTAATGGTACCGGAGCTTACTTGGATGCGGTGTTAGCGAGCTTTTTATCGCGAATACTGACATGGCTAGATACACAAAAAAGAGCAGATAGAAACAGATAATAAAGAAAAATGGGTCAATCATTTTAGAATATCGACGCAAACAGGATGAAAACAAACGCTAAACGATTTCAGAGCCAGTAGAGAGCTAAGAGAGTCAGTGTAAATATTACATTTGATGTACTGCCCACCTTCTATATGATCCAGTGCAAAATATATAACATACAACTCTGCAATAAACACAGAAACTGTAGAGGGGATTCTGTGAGCAATCACAGAGCCACAAGAAACCATGGCAGATACACAGAGTCACCTGATTTTGGACCATCCTTATAATTGGGAATGGAAGGATGGTTTGAAAAATGTTGGACAAGGAAAAGGTGGTACTTTCAATCGGATACTCGATGAACTGTCAAGAGGCTTAAAGCGGACCTATCATGGCTTCCAATTTCTGTAATGACGTACAACTTGCCAGTAGGCCAAACTATACATTTAGAACTCGGTAGGTTATCAGAGTTAGTAAGTAAACTAGTCAACATAAACAAATAGAACAGAAGTATTTTTAAAAGGTAATTGATGGTTGCTCAGTGTTGATTTTAAAGCTACCTTACTTTATATTTGCTCTTCAATATTTTTGTGAATATTAGTGTTAGATATATACGATTATTTTAACATAAGTACAGCGTGAGTGTTAATATTACTTATATTTAAAATCGATAGCTCATTGTAGGTTTGTTTACATAAGAGTGCAAATCATGTGTTTTGTAACTCAATTGTCGTAAGTTGTCGTAAGTTCAATTACTATTGTATCAATTTACTAGAACCTTCTTTACTCGAGTATTATATCATAATATAACGTAGAGCGTAGAAAGTTCTACGCCACACATGAGATATATTTAAATTACTCGCACAAAATGTATTTCGAGGAAGTATGGTAATGTTAGTGAGAGATCTAGATTGTGTGCTTGTTAGTTTAGTGGCAGAGAGCTTATAGTGGCGATTTTATTTAAATGAAATTATCGCAGATTGTATTGTAACAACAGAGTAGAGAAAAAATTGTCTTGGAAATTGTGTTCTAAATTAACTGAGCAAACTAGTTCAGACCGTTGACGAAAAGAGAATTAGTTAAAGCTGGATAAGATATAACTGTGGTAAGTGAAATTATCACCAATTGTACTGTAAGAGTAGATCAGAGAAGAAAAATTCGTCTTGTCAATTATATTATAAAGTAAGTGATCCAGTCTGTATGGACTTTGACAAACTGAGACGATTATTTAAAGCTTTAGACAGAACTACAGAGATTAATTGTTTGAGAAACATTTATATAAATGTTTGATTTGTTTTCATGTATTATTTTTAAAAAAGTGGACTGTCAGCTATTTATTTATTGTTGAAATTTATCGCCAACAAGTTACACACATCTATTGTAGAGAATCCTGACTATTCATTGGTACGTATTATAATTTATCTCGAATGAGTCTCCGATTCATTATGTTACGTACCTTACGTATTACGATTTGAAATACGATTTTAATTTCAATTTAGTAGTTAACTAAATGTCAATATGTATCAAATTTATGATACCTGTCAACAAGATTGATACATACAATTTTCTTTCTTAACATAAATATATTTTAATATACAAATATTAACACAATTTATAATAATGGTTATTACTAATAATTGTTAAAAATAATGGTTTATTACAAGAGTTTTATAAACTTACAAACAATGCTGAGTTTTATATCTGGTCTAGAATAGAATATTTTATCGACGTTCACAGAGTGCGAATTAATTCTTTATTTTTTGATACACCTGTACACGTTTTTGACGGCAGCTTGAAGTTTTTCACCGACGACGTTTAATGCCCTCGTAAATATACTAACGTCCGAAGTTAATTCTCTGAAGTTGAAAGATTCGTTATGTTGGAAATCGACGCACGTTCCTAGTCAAATATCTGTAGTTGTCCAATTAATAAACGTTTATCACAAAAAAGTTTCCAAAGCTTATAATATGTGAACTGTAGATTACTAATAATATTCTATTACTGTTTTTTGGCGCGTCGATTTATAAATTTTAGAGGAATTCTCAAAAGTTCACTTGGCCCAACAGTATTCGAAGATACGCTGGTTCTTTCATAAAACATATATTGTATATTCTTACTGTTGAGAATCTTCTACAAATTTGGAGGACAGGCGGGTCTTGCGCAATACACATTTACCAATACACGTTACATGCATTAAACTAAAACTAACGTAGATATGAAAATAAATATATAACAGTAAATCAGTTATATATATATATATATATATATATATAAACCTTACAGTTACTTTAGATGGTCTCAGGTAACTGGTATTTAGTTTTTATTCCAAAATTTAATAGGATATCAACATTTTCTTTGGAACAGAACTAGCAATACAAAAACCTATCAGTATATCCAAAACATTTATAATTGTAGCTCATAGAAAATTATATGTATTATAATATTTTATATTATTATATTGATTTTAAACTGTCATAACCCGTAATAATATCAGCTATGCTTCACCAATCGTACCTATTTTTGACTCTTCAGTATACTGAGAGCTTGGACCCAGCCGCACCATTTCAACAAAGTATTTGGAACAGAGGCAAAATTTCAGTCAGATTACTTAGCTGTGCTCAGTGTTATTAAACAGCTTAGACTTTATCAGTATGGACCACTAACAATGCGTTAATCTTACATTTACCAAATTAAGAAAATCACAAATTATCCACGCACGACGCATAATGAACAAATTCCCAATACAAAGTTTTTACATTACAAAATCTCAATACAACACCATATATGCAAATATATTACAAAGTAAACAAAAACAAGCTTATAAGATTCAATAAGGTCAACACTGATAGCTTTTCCCATCACTTCTTATACACTTTTACACTGCATCCCCTTAAATGCAAGTTTGTTTAATTTGAATGGAACAGAACCAGCGATACAAGCAACCGGATTGCTAATAAATATTGGAAGAGTAGTATAGTAGTACTCATACTGTGATTAATGGCTTTATTTCATCCGTTTACTGAATTAATCGTACTTGTACTACATACAGGTGTTTTCTACCTTCAAACAAATAAAATGAAATACATTTGTTTAAAGATGAAAATACTTCATTCTGATAATATTTTAGTCAAATAATGGATATCGACGTTTTCGTATGTAAGCAAAATCAATGATTAGTACTTCAAGATCAAATGATTTATTAAGTTACTGTTCAACTGCCATAAGCATTGAATAACTGAGTCTTATAATTTTTTATAATGATCCTTGTGTATGTTATCACTATTTGCATAACTGAAAACTACTTTCATTGGTAGTTATGGTGACTAGCAAGGTAAGGATAATTTTGATTACTTTCAGTACTACTTAATATACCAAAAGCAGTCAATAGAATAATGTATGTGCCGTGTAAATGCCAAAGCCCTCTGCATTTGCTGGAAATTAATGTAAGTATACTTTTTTCAATACACAATTTAAATTTCAAAAGGACACAACCAATGTAAGTGCTGTACAGTTTTAAAGTTCTTCAGTTTTGTCGACAGCCATGATCTGAAGCGATTGTTTTATCAAATGTTTCTAATTATTGAAGAGTTTTTTCTTTTACAAAAATCTTCGACTGTCTTCTGCAATCAAGTGATCAATAATTGCGTTGTAAGTCTTTCTCATCTCGTGGCTTGTCACTGTTGCTTTGTTGTCCAGTTTTGTTAGATAAAAGTTTTGATAATTAACAATAAGGATTGTTTAACACACATGAAAGGTAAACAAAAATCACTATCAAAGATAATAAAGGAAGTTTCGTACCTGATGATTGTGAGATGACTGGGATATTAAATTGCGCTATTTCTTCGGTTTTCACTAACGCAGATTTAAGCAATATTCCTTTTGTTAAGCAGTTGATAGATGGAAACAAGATTGAACAAGATCATTGCATTAGTTCTGAGCTTATTAAGATTTAACGATGTAGCTCCTGGACCAAACAGTATTTCTCCAAAGGTTTTGAACAAGTTAAAGATTTTATATGGGAACCTCTTGCCACCATTTTTATAAGATCTTTAATAGTGGCATCTGGTGGAGGATTGTAAGTTTGCTAATGTCACTTAGTTTTCAAGAAAAGTAACAAAAATAGTTCCAGTACGTATAGACCCATTAGTTCTATATCATTTGCCGAGAAAAAGTTTCGGAAATTCTGATTAAAGTTATTTTGCAATTTTTAACGGAGTTTAAAATTTTATTGACTAGTCAGTATTGTTCCACTTAAAGAAAATTTTGACTTACAAATCTTGCTGACATTTTTAAAAAAAGGTTACTGTGTATACAGATGAAGGTAAGAATGGATGTTTGGTGTATCTAGATTTTAAGAAAAATGGCAAAGTTTTTGATCATTTGATGACAAATGACATGGATTAAGGAAAGCTCAATGAATTAAATTTGCTGACGATATTAAAGTCTTTGGTGTTGCTTACTGTGAAGAGGATACTTCTGCTTTAAAACAGACTTAGATCATTTACTAAGTTGAGCAAATAAATGGTAGATCTAATCCGAGGGTCGCGGGTTCAAATACCGGTCGCACCACACATGATCGCCCTTTCAGCCCTGGGGGCGTTATAATGTGATGGTCAATCCCACTATTCGTTGGTAAAAGAGTAGTCCAAGAGTTGGCGGTGGGTGGTGATGACTAGCTGTCTTCCCTCTAGTCTTACACTACTAAATTAGGGACGACTAACGCAGATAGTCCTCGTGTAGCTTTGCGCGAAATTCAAAATAACAAATAACAAAAATTTGCCAGTGGTAGGACAAGTAGGATTTTAGGTTGTATCTTCAGAAATATTGAATAAGAGTCTAAGGAGGTTATAATTTCATTGTATAGATCACGGGATAAACCACATTTGAAGTATTGTGTTCCGTCTTGAGCTCTTTATTTAAGGAAAGGCATTGAATCGTTAGAAGAGTTCAGAGGATGGTTATTAAAATTGTGCTTGGGATAAAAGAGTTGTCATAGGAGGAGAGACTAAGACTCTGAAGCTTTTTTATCTTGAGAAAAGAATAATTAGAGACGAACTGACTGAAAATGTTTAAAACTGCAAAGGGAATTGACAGTACTGATGCGCGATTTTTTATCATAGTTAACATCGAGAATAGTAGGAATATGGAACACAGTTATAAATTGTGGCATGGCAGAAGTCGTCTTTAGTTCAGACAGTCCAACAGGGTGTTTGTCATGGGTTGTCTTCAGTTCAGACAGTCTAACAGGGTGTTTATAATAGGTTGTCTTCAGATGTTATAGAAGCAATAAAATTATGTGTGTTTAAAATAAAGCTTTATTAACTATTAGAATCATAAAAGCTCCTTTTAGAATATTTTAATAGATTTATTTAATAGTTTTAGTTTAGTTGAGAGAATAGGACAACAGAGATGGTTTAATAGGTCCCTTGTTATCCATAATCATAATGTTATTATTGATATTATGGAATGAATATATTTAGATATGTAATTTCCAGGATTCATATTTGTCTCAACAACGTTTAGCTGCTTTCCTATTGCGGCTTCTCATTCAGTCTTAGATTGTACTGTTTGCAACTGATTTTGAGTAACGGTAATCAAATATGTTGCTTGCAACAACATGCTTTATTGTATCTGCTCGGCGATATGTTCCTTATACTTTTTATTAACAAATAAAGGAGACGGATCCTAATCTTTTCTTGAACCAAACAGCTTCAATAAAGTTATTCTCTTTGCCCTAAGGTAGTTGCTTGTAGAAGAACTAGAACAGCCCTATAATGTAATATGGTATTATTGATTGCTCGACACTAATACATTTACTTTGTAACAACAGTTCCTTCTAGAAGAACAGTCCATTTGAAGTGCTTATACGCTTAGATAAACAGCTCATTTTTGGTGTTATTCTGTGCTATGAAATGCTTTTAGCTAAAAAAAAACTCTGATAGATCTTGCGTGTGAAACACCGTTAACACGAACCAGAATCAGTCTATGAGCATAATGGTTGAATGTAGATGGCGTGAATGTGTGTTTCTTATAGCAAAGCCACATCGTATTATCTGCTGAGTCTACTGAGGGGAATAGAACTCCTGATTTTAGCCTTGTAAATCGGTAAACTTACCGCTGTACCAGCGGGAAACAGATGGCGTAAAGAACTTTTGTTTTTGGAAATTTCCATCCTTAGTTTAAAACATCCACCCGTCACATTTACATCCCTGTCACATTGCGCTACATAATACCAAATGCCATGTCTCAAACGACTTGCTATATCACAAGTAAATTATGCTAAGGGATTAGCAGTTAGAATACGTAGCTTATTTCACTGAATCTTCATTAATGTTCCCGTTCTTTAATGTATGATGCTCCTTTTTCAACAGATTTCTTGTCTCATCAACTAAAGTGTAAAAGAGTTTCGGTTGTTGAAATTCAGCAACGATAACATTTTGTATTTTCTCCCCAAATTTGTGAATCAGGTCATTTATGTACTCGTTTGACATATAACGTTCATACACTGTCGTTTCATTTTCCTTAGAAAATATACTTAATAGTTCGATAGTTTTCTCTATTGGTTGATGCACCCAGTTTATCCTGTTCTCGGAAATACAATATTTGTCAACCTACGTGCGATATCAAAGACATTGTTTCACTTAACCATAGTTTAACCTTGCAATGACTGAGCTCTTTTGACGGTTGCTTTCCATATGTTGTCTGAAGAAAGCATGCATATTTTCCACTTGGGATATCCTATATCATTAATGTTCTACTTCCCTTCTTTTTTCCTTTATAAAGAAAATATCCTCGTAAAAGGGGGAAATCTTTTACAAAATATTCTATCCACTCGTGCACTTGGTAGAAGTTCAGTGATAACTTGTGTTATTTTGTGCCTACAGGAAAGGGTTTTATTCTAAGCTGAGTACTATAATCATTTTACACGTGCTTAAATCAGTTACTTCAAGATTCACTTGTGCACTATGTGCCAGTTTCCAGTACGGAACCTAAACACTTTCAGTTCTCACTCTTGGCTTTATATTATCTTCATTGTCGCCTTCAATTCTTCCCTCCGATTTTTCTTTAAAAAATCGCCCAGAGTGCTTTGTACTTCCATTTTTCACGGCGAGTTTCTTAGGGTTAAATTCAAGTCCATTAAAATAATAATAATGATTTTAATGGCTTTTGATTCTTGCTGTTATTGCACAGTGCATTGAACTTTATTTGATAGCGTAGAGCACTTTTAAGTCCACACGTAAACTGATGATTGCTGAAGGGAGTGAGAAGAAATACTGAACAAAAAAATAAGTCGTACTTGTAGACATTTTATGGTTTATACACGTTAATGTTAGTTCCTCGTAAACATAACTTTCAAATCAGACGTTCTGCAGTCACAGGCAAAACACTTTTAAGGCTTGAGAGAATTGACGTGTCTACACTTTTGTTGCCACCGGTTAATTTCTTTCCTGCTTTGCACTTGATGTCAAAACACACAACTATGCAGTTTTTATGTAGCATATTCATCAGATTGTTATTATTTTTGGTTTTAACCTGTTGCCATGGATAACATAAAACATTCAGCCTAACGTATAATTAAATAATTAAAATATTTGTCTCAGTGTACATTGAAATAAAAAAGAAAAATAATTGAAGTATAAACAAAGACGGATTGACACACGTTGTTTATGTTACACTTGATGTAACTAAACTGAAGTTTTTAAGAAGAAAGTAAACAATTACTTTAATTAAGTCTCAAAAACAAACTTTAACATTTTTTTTCATTGAAATATTTATTGTGTGAACGTGATCCGTCCATCGGCACAAATTTACTTTTAAACTGATAATACGCATGCGAGACCAAATATTATTAAGGTACAATTTCCTTTGTAATGGTAGATGAATGAAATGAAACATTCTCATGAGCGTCAACATGAGTCCCCATTTTGCAAGAACTAACGGTATGATAAGTATCATGACATCGCTTCTAGAAAGTAACTCTTTTCCCATATTGAAATGAACAATGTCATAACAGCTTAATAATCAAGATCTCAATGAAATAAAGCCATATGAACCAAAGAAAAATTCTTTACATTTTTCTTGACGTACTGTGTGAATGTAAGAGGTAACGTTTTCAAAATATTCACTTCCCTTTACAGATGTGTAATATTACATTAATGGAACTGTGGGTAATAAGATGCTTTAGTGCACTACTTTGTTGCATCAATCGTAAAATTTTCCTCAAGCTAGAATGATCCTTAGTCGTTCTTTCCATGGAATTTATCTGAAATTCGACTAGAACTTCTTAATTAATCCTATTTCATATGCATTCTTAATTAAAGAAAAGTGCATTTACGACAGTATGTTCACTAGACTGATGAGACTTAGGCACATAAACAAGGCAAATAAGATATTCAAATTATTTGAAAGGAGAGAAAACTGACGTACCGTTATTTAAAAGTTACTTTAATCTGTCCATGCTTTATAGTGATAAATA
This sequence comes from Tachypleus tridentatus, assembly GCF_004210375.1. Taxonomy (NCBI): domain Eukaryota; kingdom Metazoa; phylum Arthropoda; class Merostomata; order Xiphosura; family Limulidae; genus Tachypleus; species Tachypleus tridentatus. Next base: position 56,364,777 of record NC_134825.1, read on the forward strand.
CATTTTTGCTATAAATACGGAAACATTGTAACGTGTGTGTTTGAGTCGTTATGAAATATATAATAAACGACTAATATTGTAACGTGTGTTTGTATCATTATGAAATTTCTAGTAAAAGTGAGTGTGTTTGTTTCCTTAAAGCAAGGCCACATCAGACTATCTGCTGTGTCCAGCTAAGGGAATCTAATCCATGATTTTAATACTGTAAGTTCGAAGATTTACTGCTTTTCCCTCATGGAAACCAATAACATTCTGATAGTGCGCGAAATTCTAAACAAACAAAGAAACGTTTGATATTACAGCAAGTATGCTAATTAAAACATGATATCAATATATCTGCTTTTCAAATGGATTGTATTGTAATCTTTCTTCATGTCTGTCTTTAGAATTAACTAATGTACAGTACGTCAAAAATGATGGGGCAAGTACAACCCAAGAATGTACTCTAATCTCACATTTTACAAATAATTGAATAAATTTTGCAAAATCAAACTTGACCAATACAGAGAAGAAAAAAGCAGTCAATAAGGTCAAACGTTAGTAAATTCCTTCATGAGCAAATCAAAATTAAGATCATTCATGAAAATGAATTTGTAGCGCATTCATAAATTAATTATTGGTTTTGTTTGCTTGTTTGTTTTTGAATTTCGCACAAAGCTACTCGAGGGCTATCTGTTCTAGCCGTCCCTAATTTAGCAGTATAAGACTAGAGGGAAGGCAGCTAGTCATCATCACCCACCGCCAACTCTTGGGCTACTCTTTTACCAACGAATAGTGGGATTGACCGTCAAATTGTAACGCCCCCACGGCTGAAAGGGCGAGCATGTTTGGCGCGACGGGGATGCTAATCCGCGACCCTCGAATTACGAGTCGCACGCCTTAACGCGCTTGGCCATGCCGGGCCTAATTATTGGTAAAACACAGTTAAATTAATAGCTTCTTATATATAGAAAGGGCAGTGCTTTTGGTAGCACAAACTTCCAACAATGGCTTTTATGTCGTGTTGCTTAGCAACAAAAGTATAACCTAATATTGTTGCGTACTGGAATTACTCTGTGTACTGGAAGTGTAAAATAAAATGTATAGACAACAGAATTGGGAAAATATTTGTTGATTTTTTTTATTACGATCTACATTGAATAAAGAGATTGTTTTCTTTGAAAACGAAAATAACTTTATTCAGAAACGAACCATGTTTAAATGTGAATCGATGTTTTCATGATAAATTTTATGCAATTGACTTTAGGCTAGGTAATCCCACATTATATCTTCGCCAATAGTAACTAACTTATAAGGTTTTACGGCCTCCTCTCATCGTCCACTTGCATCCCGTCACTAAAATCATAATGGGCAGACAGTAATCGAAGTATTTTATCCATATAAATGTATTTTGACTTTTATGACTCCTATTTCCAAAAATGAAGCGTGAAGTGAAACTCGGTGGATTTTATGCACGTTATATTATACATATGGTTTTCTCAATCTATAGCCTCTTTTATTGCGACGTAACAATTGTTGGCGAGTGGTTTGGTAAATCAGTTTTTGATATTTAGGACTGAAAGAAAATGTTAATTATTTTTTTAAAGTATTTGATAACATTATATTAACGTTTACATGATTTTATTGCTCAGAAGATTGCCGATAATGAATGATTTAGTGTTTTTCAAGCAATAAACAATAACAGTCAGTTCATGCAGCTCTGCAGTGAGGTTGTGCCTATCAAAGATATTTGAATTATGTGGTTAAATTGGTCTATAATCGATAATATCATTTGTTTTAACAGTAAAATGTCAGTAGAAAAGGCCTTTTAAATAATTGTACAATATTTAGGTAGTCAATAGCAGGAAACTTAGTGAACTTTTTTAAAAATCAAATTTATGTAGCTTTTTATTAATACTACTCCTCGACATCTGTTTGTAATTTTTTTTAACTTTTTAATTCAGTCTTGCGCACAATGACACATGACATTCTCATTAAAATTAATAAGGAAGCTTCAAACTTTTGGCTAGTTTTGAATTTCGCGCAAGGCTACTCGAGGGCTAACTGCGTTAGCCGTCCCTAATTTAGTAATGTAAGACTAGAGGAAAGGCAACTACTCATCAACACCCACTGCCGACTCTTGGGCAACTCTTTTACCAATGAATAGTGGAATTGACCGTCACATAAAAACGCAGGCTTAGTGTGAAAGGGAAGTCGAACCCGCGACCCTTAGATAACAAGTTGATTGCCTTAACCATCTGACCATGGCAGGCGTATCTCATTAGGTAAAATCAGATAGAGAATTATTGTTTTCAATCACGTGTTCTTGCTTTTCATCAGTCGTTACTGTTTAACCTGTTTAGTTCGCCACATTGTCGAATTGGATTTATAGTCAACCTACAGGTAATTAGAAACATCATGAATTATTTAAAATACGTTTACATATAAATCATTAATACTTTAAAGACACTAAAATAAACAGAATTACGCATATACAAATCTAAGATGTGTTTATTTGGATTGTGATTAAGAATTGTAGTCATGGATAGAATAATATGGGAAAAGGTATTTAGGACAGGATTGAAGTGCGACGGTAATTATATGAAAGTTAAATAAAGGAAGTTAGTGTTAGTTGATTTTTGTTCGTGAGTTTTATTACACGTTCTTCTACTGTTGGTTGTGTAGTATCTGTTTTTAACGTAGCACTCTGACGTATAGTGTGGGAAATGATGAGCTAAATATGTGACTCGATTTTGTATTGTAAAGAAGAGAGATAGGGTTATGGAACCATAGCCTATTACGAGCCTAACAAATGTTTCATACATATATGTTATTGTCTCTGGTCTGTACCCTTTAGTGTAATGGCTTAAGTTTTTCGTTTTCAATGTAAGCTATTCTAATTTTAAGTTTTTCAATGATATTTTTATGATATGTGTCAAACAAGTTTAAGTTAATTCTGATGCCAAAGAATTTTGCTGTTTTTAAAAATATGGCGGGTGAACAGAAGACTTTAAGTTTGGCATATTTGTTCAACTCGCGATATAAGACAACTGATTAAGTCCTGTTGGGATTGAGAATTATTCGTCATTTAATGCATCATTCTGAGAGTTTGTTTCGTGTTTTTTTAACTTTGGTGGCACGTAGAGAATGATATCCAATGAAATATCTCATTGTCATCTGCATATTGTAATACGTGTATTCAAAGTGTGGTTAACATTGGTATATCGTTAACGGACAGGATGCAAAATAGTGGGCTAAGATCTGACCCCTTTAGTACACGTGTGTTGAAAGTAAAGGACTAGAAGATGATACTGTCAAATTTGACTTTCATGAATCTGTTTTATAAGAAGTTAAATATGCATTGGTGAAAGTTATTGTAATTCTACATTTCATTATCTTATATTTGATGCCGTTATTCTATACTGTGTCATCAAGGATGGTGGCTGCAATGACTTGTAGTTTATGAAACTGTTGTGTGTGGTTTGTGTTATCGGAACGAGATTATCTGCGGTTTGTCTGATTTTTCGACCTGTTTTGGAATCTTTGACAATTCGTTTGTTTTCGAGAAGGCAAAGAAATATGGTCGTTATGATTTATTCTTGGAGTTTACCGATGCTGTTAATTAAGTTTATGGGTCTGAAATCGCTAGGGTTTTTTAGATTTGCTCTTCTTTGGATTTAGAATGATATTCGCAGATATACGTATGTTTGATAACAGAAAACTGAATATCTGTGCTTATCAAAGACGAACCTAAATTTGAATTATTTGACAACAACCAACTTTAGGTTTTCGATGGTAGAGAAAAGAAAAGTAACATGGACAACACAACATCTGCAGTGAAGCATGTTGGCGGACCAATCAAATGAGAGCTCCATCTAAACCATTGAAATAAGATGTCTACATAAAAGTGATAGTATCTTAATTGCTGACAGATACAAATAGATCCTTATCCATAATGTCATTTCCCAAGAACAAGACTTCTTGTACGAGGATTCATCTTACACCAAATATATTGAAACAATATCTAGTGTGAAAAAAACAATAACGTAGCATTCACAACCATGCTTAGGCCTGCATAATATACCAGTATGAATCTTCTTAAGATTATATAAGCAACCAAAAAACTTGAAGAATTGTAGGAAGTAATACAGGATGTTTGAAATAGTATTTCAAAATAATGTATGAATAGATTTTAAAACTTATTCGCCTTTTTTTTAATTTATTCTGAATTTTGCTCAAAGCTACACGAGGGCTGTCTACGCTATCCATTCCTGATTTAGATGGAAGGCCTAGTCATCATCGCCCACCTTCAACACTTGTGCCACTCTTTTACCAACTAATAGTGGGATTGACCGTCAATTATAACGCTCCCACGGCTGAGAGGGCGAGCATGGTTGGTGTGAGGGGGATTCGAACCCGCGACCCTCGGATAACAAGTTGAGTGCCTTAACCATCTGACCATGCAAGACTTATCTTATGAGGTAAAATCAGATAGAGAATTATTGTTTTCAATCACGTGTTCTTGCTTTTCATCAGTCGTTGCTGTTTAACCTGTTTCGTTCGCCACATTGTCGAATTGGATTTATATTCAACCTGCAGATAATTAGAAACATCATGAATTATTTAAAATACGTTTACATATAAATCATTAATACTTTAAAGACACTAAAATAAACAGAATTACGCATATAAAATTCTAAGATGTGTTTATTTGGATTGTGATTAAGAATTGTAGTCATGGATAGAATAATATGGGAAAAGGTATTTAGGACAGGATTGAAGTGCGACGGTAATTATATGAAAGTTAAATAAAGGAAGTTAGTGTTAGTTGATTTTTGTTCGTGAGTTTTATTACACGTTCTTCTACTGTTGGTTGTGTAGTATCTGTTTTTAACGTAGCACTCTGACGTATAGTGTGGGAAATGATGAGCTAAATATGTGACTCGATTTTGTATTGTAAAGAAGAGAGATAGGGTTATGGAACCATAGCCTATTATGAGCCTAACAAATGTTTCATACATATATGTTATTGTCTCTGGTCTGTACCCTTCAGTGTAATGGCTTAAGTTTTTCGTTTTCAATGTAAGCTATTCTAATTTTAAGTTTTTCAATGATATTTTTATGATATGTGTCAAACAAGTTTAAGTTAATTCTGATGCCAAAGAATTTTGCTGTTTTTAAAAATATGGCGGGTGAACAGAAGACTTTAAGTTTGGCATATTTGTTCAACTCGCGATATAAGACAACTGATTAAGTCCTGTTGGGATTGAGAATTATTCGTCATTTAATGCATCATTCTGAGAGTTTTTTTCGTGTTTTTTTTAACTTTGGTGGCACGTTGAGGATAGATATCCAATGAAATATCTCATTGTCATCTGCATATTGTAATACGTGTATTCAAAGTGTGGTTAACATTGGTATATCGTTAACGGACAGGATGCAAAATAGTGGGCTAAGATCTGATCCCTTTAGTACACGTGTGTTGAAAGTAAAGGACTAGAAGATGATACTGTCGAATTTGACTTTCATGAATCTGTTTTATAAGAAGTTAAATATGCATTGGCGAAAGTTATTGTAATTCTACATTTCATTATCTTATATTTGATGCCGTTATTCTATACTGTGTCATCAAGGATGGTGGCTGCAATGACTTGTAGTTTATGAAACTGTTGTGTGTGATTTGTGTTATCGGAACGAGATTATCTGCGGTTTGTCTGATTTTTGGACCTGTTTTGGAATGTTTGACAATTCGTTTGTTTTCGAGAAGGCAAAGAAATATGGTCGTTATGATTTATTCTTGGAGTTTACCGATGCTGTTAATTAAGTTTATGGGTCTGAAATCGCTAGGGTTTTTTAGATTTGCTCTTCTTTGGATTTAGAATGATATTCGCAGATATACGTATGTTTGATAACAGAAAACTGAATATCTGTGCTTATCAAAGACGAACCTAAATTTGAATTATTTGACAACAACCAACTTTAGGTTTTCGATGGTAGAGAAAAGAAAAGTAACATGGACAACACAACATCTGCAGTGAAGCATGTTGGCGGACCAATCAAATGAGAGCTTCATCTAAACCATTGATATAAGATGTCTACACAAAACTGGTAGTATCTTAATTGCTGACAGATACAAATAGATCCTTATCCATAATGTCATTTCCCAAGAACAAGACTTCTTGTACGAGGATTCATCTTACACCAAATTTATTGAAACAATATCTAGTGTGAAAAAAACAATAATGTAGCATTCACAACCATGCTTAGGCCTGCATAATATACCAGTATGAATATTCTTAAGATTATATAAGCAACCAAAAAACTTGAAGGATTGTAGGAAGTAATACAGGATGTTTGAAATAGTATTTCAAAATAATGTATGAATAGGTTTTAATAGCACAATATCAATGTGTACTGCTCTCTCTGTGAAACGTAAATACACAGTACGAATGGATTTTAAAACTTATTCGCCTTTTTTAAATTTATTCTGAATTTTGCTCAAAGCTACACGAGGGCTGTCTACGCTATCCATTCCTGATTTAGATGGAAGGCACCTAGTCATCATCGCCCACCTTCAACACTTGTGCTACTCTTTTACCAACTTATAGTGGGATTGACCGTCAATTATAACGCTCCCACGGCTGAGAGGGCGAGCATGGTTGGTGTGAGGGGGATTCGAACCCGCGACCCTCGGATAACAAGTTGGGTGCCTTAACCATCTGACCATGCAAGACTTATTTTATGAGGTAAAATCAGATAGAGAATTATTGTTTTAAATCACGTGTTCTTGCTTTTCATCAGTCGTTGCTGTTTAACCTGTTTCGTTCGCCACATTGTCGAATTGGATTTATATTCAACCTGAAGATAATTAGAAACATCATGAATTATTTAAAATACGTTTACATATAAATCATTAATTCTTTCACGTTCATGTTTATATGTTATCCTAATACAATGATTTATTGGATGTTTCTTTCCAGAGATTTTCACTAGAACTGTTTTGGGATTTGAGATTAAGTATTAATGCAGAGCATTCAGTCCAAAAAAAAACTATAAATCTCAAGCTTATGTCAACGTAAAATATGTATAACATTAAATACGCTTCCAACTTAAGCTTTAACTGGCCAGAGAAAACTTTCTTAATAATATACGTATTCGAATTCTTCTTATTCTCGACGATGCATAACATATGATCAATCTAGATGGCAAACCTATTCTGACACTTAGAACAAATCATTCTTATTAGGAATTAAGTCGGACTTAAGGACTGCGCACGTTTTGTTTACATAATGGAGTATGTTAGATATATATACCATTTTCTACAACAACTTCTCATGGACTTAATGAGAAACTTGCTACAACTGAGATTACAACCTTTAAGTAGTTTGAGCATTTTGTTTTCTAGTAGATTTCATTTAACCTCGTGTTAGTGCTCGTAGAAACAGATTTTTTTTTATTTCTTATAGTGTTAACTCTCAATTAGAGTGATACGTAGAAAGGACAACAATTTCTAATAACGTTTCTCTTACAAAGAGAAGAAAAAGTAGTTTCTTTCGTCGTTTATTTTAGTTGTAAGCTCACTCCAAACACAAAACAAAAAAAGCGATTAGCAATATTTTCAATTCAACAGTGAGAACGTGAGAACAATTATTCAAATACAGTTGTTTTAGCTATAATATACATGAAATGACACACATTTACTATTTTTTGTGTAATAGAAACACAGTTCATTTACTATCAGAAATAAACAAAAAGCGTGTAAAATAATCGCTCAAATGTTTTTGTTTGTTGTTAAGCGCACAGCTACACATACGTTATCGTAACTGTGCTCATCACGAGCATCTAAACGTTGCTTTGTTGGGAGACGTATACTTCTAGACTTGTGAGAAACTAGGATAGAATATCAAGTTCAATAACAGGAGTTTGGTTTTGATATCTTAGGATATTAAGACAACGTGTGTGTATGTGAGAGTTATTGTTACATGGAGTTTAACCCAAATAAAAATTAAGAAACTAATTTGATCAAAGATACACACATGCATATTTAGAATATTTAACAAAACAATAACTCAGAAAGTTATAAACGTTAACACTAACTAACTTAGAATTTGAAAAGTTTACTCTAAAACCACCAGTAAAAACTAAAAAGAAAATAATTATTCCAAATGCGGCATACAAATATAATGTAAAAATTCAAAGCGATCAATCAAATAAAAATATACATTGTGTTAATTCACAAAGCTGGGAAGAGTTAACAAGTTCGCAAACATAAAAGGAAGTCGGAACAATAATAATACACATTCATAGTACTCTGCAGTCTCTGAACCACATCTAAAATGCACCAACAGTGTATCACCCTGCCTTTTGTTCGTGATCATGTGGGCTGCTTTGTCTTCCCTCACACTCTTTGTCAATGAAAAGATTGTTTTCTTTTTTTAATTTACGCAGAGATACACGAGGGCTATCTGCGCTAGCCGTCCCTAATTTAGCAATGTAAAAGTAGAAAAAAGGCAGCTGGTGTTCACCACTCATCGCCAATTCTTGGGCTATTTTTTAACAACAAATAGTGGGATTGATTATAACATAATAACGCCCCTACGGCTGAAAGGGCAAGCATGTTTGGTGTGACAGGGATTCGAACCCGTGACTCTCAAATTACGAGTTGAATGCCTCAACCATCTGGCTATGACTAACAGAGAGTAATAAAAAACACACATTCAAATTACACTTCATAAGACTGGCATGAATGAGGATAACTACATATACATCTTACTGGTTGTTTTTCGTCAAAGCTTTTTGGAGCTTAACTTACAGACTTCTGCTTATGGTTCGATATCTGATCATGTCATTAAGACATTGGTAATAATATTAGTTTGTAAAAAATTAGATTAGAGAACATGTTTTCAACTGTAAAAGCCAAGAAAAGATTATTTTCTGGTAACTACTATATGCTGATAAAGATTGTAATTATCAAAATACATTGTTTTTACCATTTAATACTCATTCTAATCACAGCAAAACAGGTCAATTGATAAATCTGGTAACCTGGATATTTATAAATATATTGTGGTTATCTTACATCAACAGTTGCTATGGTTAATCATCTAGGCAATCGCCTAAATCTAGCCTTTCTTTGCGTTTAATGAAACTACAAAAAAACAGGAAAATACAACATTTTATGTGAATGTAGATTCTAATAGAGTCAAGAAACAAAAGAAGATCGATAAATGTCCCAGTTTATGAGCACAATAGACATAACAGTTTCTAGAACATTGACCCATCAAACCATAGTTCAACTTTTCAGAGAAAAATTTATATAATAAAATAAAAAAATATGTAACACAAATGCAATTAAATAATAACTATGCACAAGAAAACAAACTACAAAAAACTTATTATATACAAATGACTGATGACACACTTAGCAAAGATTTTGATTACATCCAGGTTGCAGGTTACAAAGCTACACGAGAGCTATCTGATCTAGCCGTTCCTAATTTAACAGTGAAGGACTATAGAGAAGGCAGCTAGTCATCACCACCTACCGCCAACTCTTAAACTACTCTTTTACCAACGAATAGTGGGATTGATTGTCACGTTATAATGCCTCCACGGCTGAAAGAGCGATCATGTTTGGTGGAATGGCGAAATTCGAACCACCAACCCTCAGATTGCGAGTCAGGCGCCCTAAACACCCGATCATGCTAGGAAAATTTGTACAGACAGCTGCTGCAATTTATTGTTGTTGGAATCTCTCTACAACTTTTAATTCCACTTGCTGTTTTCTTTCCACTAGAGCCGTGCATGATTAGGGCGCTGACTCCCAAATTAAAGCGTTGCGGGTTCGATTTCCTGTCCCGCTACATATGCTCGCTTTTTCAGCCGTGAAGAGTTTTTAATGCAAGATCAATCTCAACATTTGTTGATAATAGAGTAGCCTAATAGTTGGCAGTGGGTGGTAAGTACTAGCTGCCTTCTCTCTATAGCAAATAGTCCTTGTATAGCTCTGCGCAAAATTCGTAATAAACAAACCTTTCCATTGTACTGCAGTATGTTTCATATTCTTCGTCGTCCCCTTTTTCACTTATAAAAATAACACATTTTTCACGGTCTTCATTCTTGTTCCTTCTGTAACTAAACATAACCTCAATTTGTGATAAAATCTACCCTGTTGATTTTGTATGGAAAAGTGGGTGACTATTCACATATCTTCAACACTGGAGACTGTGAAAGCCTCTTACGTAAATATCATTTTTCATGTGGAACAAACACATTCTTGGCATTCGTTATACAACAGTGCCACTGATGTTTTTCTTACATCTTATACAGGAAGCTGCTATAATGCTAATACACTTTTCTTTGCCACTTTTGAATAAGCCTGATTTTGAGATGGGTATGTAATGCTTTCTTCTCTTGTGTGGTGTACAATATTTATTCAACGACCGAAGTTCATGTTCTCTTCTTTATTTTTTAATTTTCACAACAGAAGATGTATTAACACTTTGGGTTAATAGCTGATTTTCTTAGCCTAATGGAAAGATATTCTATCACTCTCAAGTGGAATGTTTCTCGAGAACGGAGCGTGATGCGGAAGCAACTTAAGGTAGACACCACATTGCATTCGTTTAGGCTGTGACTGGTAATACTGTTGGTGTATAAGGCTTTAGCATTACAGTATGATTTTCTGTGACTGCTGATTCTATAAGTAGTTTATCGAATGTAAATTCGTATACCACTAGCAAGATATCCAGTGGATGTCCTTAAACTCCTCTAACCTCGATTTTTTTTAAATACCCGTTTTAATTTAACTTACGAATATAACTGTTTCATAATTTTCGTATTCATAATATCAAAAATAGTGCCTAAGCAAGGTATGAATATACTAACAGTCTTTTTGAAACGTCTAACTTAACAACAGATAGGATGCCTAGTTCTCAGTTTTGACGATAGAAAACAGTTTTTATTTCAAAAGGGTTTTGATTTTTGATATTAGAAACACTCTATATAACAATATTTTAACCTTATTTTTTTAGAGAGTGAAACATTCATTATGCGAATAAATTAGAATGAAGATAGGTTTATGAAACACTTTAGCGGCAAGTCTGCTTTGGTTGTTAAAGATATTGATATCTGAGAAGGAGAGTTTGTTATACTGTTAGTTTCCTTGAGTAAATTTTATGTTAAAATATTTATAAAACCGGAGAAATTCATAAAATGACTTAACATTGTTAACACTAAAAACCTGTTGTGAACGTATGTCCTGAAAAAAAAAAAAAAAACAGGTTGAAAGTTTAAGAGTAAGCTGTAATCAAACTTTTCACGAAAGCTTGTTTTGAATTTCGGTTAAAGCTACTCAAGGGCTAGTGCGCTAGCTATCCCTAATTTAGTAATGTAAGACTAGAGGGAAGGCAGCTAGTCATTACCATCTACCGCCAACTCTTGGGCTATTTTTTTTACCAACGAAGAGTGGGATTGATCTTCACTTTATAACGTCCCTTCGGCTAAAATGGCGAGCATGTTTGGTGTGAGAGGATTCGAACAAGCAACCCTCAGATTATGAGTCAAGTGCCTTTATCACATGGCCATGCCGGACCATCACGAAAGCACAGGAAGAGGTTATCAATGCCAGTAAAAGGGCTGGAACCTAAAGCCCATCCATTAATGTGTCGGTAGCATTTGCTGTAAACGTCAAATAAGTATATTTCGTCGCAAATTCGAAAAGTCGTTTAATTATATGCCAAATAGCAACAGTTGGTTCAACTGGATATTAATGTTCCTGAAACTTCAGGAGTCCAAATAAAATTCTACATTGTGAGGCCGTTGGTCTAAATTTTTAACGCATTTCTTCTTTTAAGACACCGTCTTTTTAACTCTGAAAAGGTATTTAGTAAATTTGGCGTCCTTTTAATTCACTTTACCTAAAATCTTAATCTTGCACCATTATCTGGTTTAGTGATTGCAATGTTCTATAAACTATTAAAGCTGTTCTTTTTTATATAATTAATACTTGAACCCCTCGGTACAAAACCGAGGAAAACAAATGTAATTATAAGTTTCACAAATGTTTTAAAAACCGTGATTAATAAGTGAAATATTACATGATGACGGTACATATTACCATCATGATGACGCTTTGCTAGCGAAATTTCGGTCGTAATAAATAGAATATTTGTGAGAGTCTTGTTTGAATTTATGCAAAGAGTTATACAATGGTATCAAAATCCGGTTTCTAGCAATGTGCGTCCATAGACATTCCTCTGTACAACTAGGGGACGTTGTAAAACGTATAACTGTTTTCTTTATTCAGTTTTGTAGTGTTATTTTTAATAACTCTATTGGCCAGAACACAGGTAGTTCGTTAAGTAATTTTGTGTTTAAATATAAACAAAGAAAAATTAAGTCAAAATCTTGCAACATCCAGATGCCGCCAAAACCAATGTGGTGAGTTTCAACTTATTAAAAAGTTGTGCACTTATTTTTCCAAATTTCATAGTAAGAAAATTGTTGTAAGAATGTTTCAAAATCTAAAAAAATATAGATCTTCATTTATTTTCTTATGGAGAATATGAATTTCTAACCTTTTGGCTGAGATTCTTTTCTCACCATCATACAAATGGTATTATGATAAATTATGAATAATGTCATCTGAGTGTTACAAAAACGTATTCCCATGTCTTCACTGTTTAAGAACTAAATGTTATATTATTAATTAACTCTAGTCTTAATTAAAGCTTTATAGTTGCAATTGATAAGCTTATCTTACAAATATCCTAGATCTATAAAGGTAACCATGTTTTCCATTTGCTCTATAGCGTCTTCAGATTTGTTTTTTTTTTTTAATTTTACCAAATTCAAACGTTTTTTTGAGATTGTTTATGTTATTTAGAGAAATGCCATTTGTTACTGGATACCAACCATTGTCTAAATGAACGTGATCTGGAACAGTCTACATCCATTTTATCTACGGTATTTTCCATTCCTAGAAAATTTCCTCCTTAAAATTCTAGAATCTCCTGCCATTAACCTAAGAAAACCAGTAATTAACCAGAAGATAAGGGCATTGCAACTATATTTTATGTTGTGAAAACGTAAAGAAAAATAGCAAGCATGAACTTCAATCGTTTAATATAGAATTAAATAAAACCTGTAATATTTATTGTAAAGTCATCATCCGTAGTTCTTGACATTCCTCCTTTTTGCACATTTTTAACTGTTGCTCTGTAAATAAAACAAGCCGGTCCTTTGTCCAGGATATGAACATAAAAAAGGATGTGAGATGAATGCTATGATATGAACACAAAAATCCTAACTTCCACACAGTTTATTTAAAACATAACACATTATCACCTCACTAAATGTTTTGTATAAACTTTAACTACTCATTATTTATATACTTAAAGTTGTCTGATACTCAGGGTGACTTTGTACAAAGAGGTAGCGTCCAAAATAGTTGCGCAATGGGTGCTTTCTGTTTTCAGCTTTCAACACCCACCTTATAATGTTATTAATTAATCGACAGTGTTTGTTCGCAGAAGTATCATAAGGGTTGAAGTTGTAAGGTCACGCACGAATCACAGTGGGAAGTAAGTATACTTTAACAAATGGCCCTTCATATCAACGTTATGGTGTCTATTGTCGTATTAATGTGATCTTGGTTTATGCATTATTGCAGCATTAGTGGCCATTGCTTTTCATTGCTTTGTTCCATAGAGTGATAGCGCACTATCTGAGATATATAAGACGTTTGTGTGCTCTCGTCGCCGTTGTGCATATCTTGTGATACAGAAAATTTAATGTGCGTATGTGTATTTTTATAGTAAAACCACATCGAGCTATCTGCTGTGTCTACCGAGGGGAATAGAACACATTATTTTAGTGTTGTTAATCCGAAGAGTGGACTTTGTTTCTTCAGCTGGGACGTAAAATTTAATATAGTTTTTTTTTAATTTCGTGTAAAAAACGTGGCATTAAATATGAATGTAATTAAAATACGTTAAAGATAATAAATGTTAAATAACATCAATAATGAAGTGAAGGGAGTTGTGTACCTTCTATTAACATTCCCCTTGTTCCAAACTACCATCCCATAAAGTTTGTTTGAGATTTGCCAGGCAATCTAGGAGTAGTTAGAAAAGGGATAAACAGACAAGACACATATATTTTTGTGTTTATGTATATAGAAAAGTTTTCTTGGACAAATCATTCAATATAACAAATAGTTAAAATGTCAGCAAAAACACCGACATTATATGAACAATTCTATTACTCTAAAATGAGTTGCTTTTACTCATCACATTGTATTACTGTCTTGCTAAAATACAGCATAAAGAATAGAAGTAAGCAACAAAGAAACATTACATATAACTCTTTGATACTGTTGCATGCAATGTCGTACATCATTCTTACGATACTCCACACAGAACCTCTCATACATCGCATATGTTAGTAACTTTCATTAAGTAATTTGCAATCTGAAATATTGATCAATATTTTTTCAACGTTTCATATACTTCAATATCATAGTGCGCTTTCCTACTCTTAGAGAACGGCAAACTTTTCCTCACAATTAATAATCGGCTTTGTAATGTTATATATCATGCTTTCTCTACATACAAAGTACGAGGTCTGTTAAAAAAATTGGCGGACAGTTTGAATTGCGCGGCTCCAGTTGATTCCAGGGGAATCTGCTTGGTGTCACTAGGTTCGCACAGATCAGCTGATTACGACGCCATTTCCCGATTGCAAATATCTTCATTTGTATATTAGCTACGAGGTTTTAAGTGAAGTGCGATTTTTTCGTTTGGCGGATTTCAGAATGAATGACCTGAAGAAGCAACGATTTGCTGTGAAATTTTGTGTTAAACTTGGAGAATCTGCGACTGAAACTTTTGCTATGCTTAACACGGCTTACGGTGATGTTGCTATGAAGCGTACGGCATGTTTCAAGTGGCATGAACGTTTTAAGGATGGTCGACAGTCCATTGAAGATGATGAACGTCCTGGACGTCCTTCCACGTCAACTGACGACCCACACGTCGACAAAATCAACACCCTGGTGCGGGCAAATCGACGTCTGACTGTCAGGGAGCTTGCTGAAGAGTGTGGGATATCAGTTGGATCTTGTTACGAGATTTTGACCGAAAAATTGAAGATGCACCGCGTTGCTGCGAAATTCAGCCCTCAGAACTCGTGAGTTTTTGGCCAAACACTCGATCACTGTTCTTCCCCCCCCTACTCACCTGACCTTGCTCCTTGCGATTTGTTCTTGTTCCCCAAACTCAAAAGACTCTTGAAAGGAAGAAGATTTGAGATGATTCCCGAGATTAAGGCAAATGAGACGAAGGAGCTGGAGGACATTACAAAAGAAGCGTACCAGGACTGTTTCAACAAGTGGAAACACCGTTGGGATAAGTGTGTGCGTTGGGGAGTAGAGTACTTTGAAGGGGTTTCAGATGTCAGTCCGCGTATTTTTTGAACAGCCCTCGTATTATCAAAATACGGATTTCTTGGTGACCAAGTTAAGAATTTGCAAGTAATTAACGTTTTTGTGATCAGTTTTGTATTACTATTAAATATCAATATTTAAAGATTAAAGCGTTTTTTAATACAGTGCTACCTGATCTAATTTCATTAAACTCAATAATAAACAATAATGTTAGTTAACTACGCAGTGCACAACACCTGGAATTATGACACTGTATCTCGCTGTATATATATCCTGTATTGAAAAACTTAATTCACTGTTTGTTATTTATTATCTGTCAGGTCATCCATTGAGTAATGTCCGATTTTAGGTTCAGAAAAAGAGAAAGGATTTCAAACGCTTTTAATGTTATTTAATCAATTGTGTATCCTCCATTATTATTAATTACTTCCTGCCAATGCCATAAGCTTCTGAATGCCACTTCTATAAAATTCTTGGGGTTTGGAGGAAAAGAATATAGAAAGGGTAGTTTTGACATCTTCATATGTTCCAAGCTCTTTTCTATAAAGATAGTTCTGTAAACTTCGGAATAGATGATAATCAGTTGCGTCAAGGACTGAAGAATGAGGAGGATGTGAATGTTTTTTCCCAGTCTAGCTCTTCAATCTTTGCAGATGTGATCCTTGCTGTATGGGGCCGTGCGTTATCCTGATGTAACGCAACACCTTTATGATTGATCAGAGCAGGCCTTTTTTCATTCAGTGCAACATCCAAGCGGTCTAGCTGTTGACAATAGAAGTCTGATGTAATCGTTACATTGAGTGGCAGCAACTCAAAGTGGATCACACCAACAATATCCCACCAAACACTTAACAAGACTTTCCTAGGGTGGAAATCCCATTTCGGGCTGTGCTTTAACCAGTTTACCTGCACTGAGCCTTTATCTGCGGCGCTTAACATTTTTATAATATACCCATTTTACAGCTCCAGTCACTAACTTGCCCAAAAAAGGTAGTTACGTTCACAAGAGTGCAGAGAAGTGCAAATGTCCACTCTTGCTCTAAGGTTGGTTTCTGTCAAATCATGGGGAACCCATTTTCCAAATTTTGACGCCTTTTCAAGCTGTTGCAGATGACGGTGAACAGTTGAATGGGTTGAATTAAGCTTCAGTGCTAGTTCTTCAACTGCTACAGCATAACCTTTGTCAAGTGCAGCCAGCAGCAAGTCATCATTAAACTCAACAGGATGACCTGAAATTGGCGCATCACTCAAGCTGTAGTCACCTGATCTGAACTTCTGAAACCACCTTCGACATTTTATTTCATTCAGATACTCCACACCACAAACACCTTGAATTTTTCGTGTACTTTCTGCTGCACTACTGCCTTTTTAAAAACTAATAAAGCATTATATGCCTAATGGACTTCTCAGAGATATCCATCTTCTTAAGGGTTTATTTGATTACTAATCTGAAAAAGTGGTGTCAGGTTAATTTTTTTATTTGTCTGAACATCTTTATACACGTCCTGCTACATACTTTAGTCATTAAAGCCTTCTATAAAGACAGAAGTGATGACCACACATTATAACACCCCCACAACTGAAAGGGTGAGCATGTTTGGTGTGACAGGGATTCAAACCCTCGATCCTCGAATTACAAATCGAGTACCTTAACCACTTGGCCACGCCGGACCCTCTCCGTTGATAACTTCCAAATGAGTCAGTGATTTCAACTGAAATCCCAGTCGGATGTTGATGTTTAATAATGCTTTGATTATTAACTCAATTTAGAGCAAGATATCACAACTCTTAGAAAAATACAAATAAAACGATAGTTTACATGAGGGGTTTGAAGTAGGTGTTTACATTGTAGAGGCTGACTATCGCAGTGGATGTTATACTCGACTATCATGTAAAAGTTTCGGATTCAAATCCTAATGATGTAGAGATATTATTTTTTAATTATTATATTTATTTTGCCCTATACTCCTTATCATATTTACAACAAGATATAAAAATATTTGGACAATTACAGATTAACTCAGGGATAATAGAAAATATAATATTAGAAAATAAGCAACAAAAGTTTGGTTTCGTTTGAATTTTGCGCAAAGCTACACGAAAACTACGCGCACTAGGTGTCTCTAATTTAGTAGTGATAGAAGAAAGGCAGCAAGGTAACATTATCCACTGCAAATTCTTGAGCTACTCTTTTGCCAACGAACAGTTGGATTGACCGTTACATTATAACGCCTCCGCATCTGAAATGTCGAGCACTTTCAGCAATAGGAAATAGAACCCACAATTTGCACATTGCTAGTTTAGCGCCCCTTACGGCTAGGCCATTCCAACATCAAAATCTCAGTAAATATGTCTCAAAAACAACTTAAATGGTGATATGATGTGTTGTTTTTTTAACCTTAGTTAAGTGATTTTTAAATGTTTAGTCAAAAATCCATGAGAATTTTTATGAAAAGTTACATCTTCATGTATTTGTCATTCACAATAAAATTCGTTCCATTTGCCTTAAAAGTTAATAAATTACAGAGACAGGCAGTTGAACATGTAGGAATATTTCAACAAGCACTAGTTTTTTTCTCATGGTTCGATATGTAAGATTTTATCAACAAGAATATTTCAACATAAATGTACGTTGTTGTTGTTGAATTAAGCACAATGCTACACAATGGGCTATCGGTGCTCTGCCCACTACGGATATCGATTTTTGGTGTTGTAAGTCCGCAGACATACCGCTGAGCCACTGGGGGATAAAATATACGACAGTCAAAAATCTTACCAAGGAGAACCTACAGAAAATTACAAAATATACACAATAATGTTTTCGTGGAGTACTAGGAAAATGATAAAGATTCTTGTACATATAATATTACTATAACATAATTTAATTTTCGAAAACATGTTGTCAAAACATTTATTTAATGTTGAGAAGAAACAATAACCAGCATCTAACATCATACAACAGGCAGTCAGCTAGTCTACAAATACTTCTTGGTGCGTTCGAGCAAGTTATGCAAATATTTAATATTTAACATATTATTACTTTATTGTTACCTTTAAAAATGATTACGTGCCAAATTATAAAACCGTTTAAACACTAGTTTGAACCTAATGATTCTTTATAATATGGCGTTAATAAGAGTGAACAAAATTATTAGTTTTAGGTTTAAAAATACTAAGGTATAATCTCATAAAAATGAATACTATAGTTTTATTTACATCTCTGTTACAGAAGGAGTCAATGAGGATTTTCCTTAACAGATCAAAATGTTTCCTCTAACTTAACATGTTTGTGATTAATTTATTTTTATTTCCTGTGGCGCACGGGTATTAACTGTCAATGTTTTCATCCACGTCCTGTTTTCTGTAGATACCTGAGCAGTGAAACAAATAACACTAGGGTGATACGTTAGACGTGGTTTCTTTGTTTTTTTACAAGAGTTATTAACAAGTAATAGAAGCATTACTCTAAGCGAATTTGTACTCTAAAGAGAATAAACATTAAAACCAATAGGTTACATGTAGCTCACAAAATTCGGGTGCAGACAAACAAAAGCTCATTTATCACAATCTATAGCAAACTCTTGTAAGTAAAATAAAATGTTTGCTCAAGTCAACATAAATTGACCAATTAGAGCACCAACAATGACACAAAAAAGTGAAAAACACAAGAAAACCACACTAATGTCAATTTGATAGGACTATTGAATGTACAAGAGTAGGAAAGATCCTTAAATGATATCAGTTATATATAAAACTATATGTAAAGACATAAACAATAAAAAATAATTCTGACTGTATAGATACCTGTGTTGATATAACCGGTTTCTTGTTTAGCAGCTACATTGTAAAGAAGTTAAAACAACCAAAATAAAAGCGCTCTCAAGAGGCAAGTAGCTGACTCTTAAGGTAAAAAAAACGAATTGTCAGCACTAGCTAAGCTTAAAATATCTTATAATACAGCAGCGTTTTATCTCAATTTCCAGAGAGAAACAGACAAAAAGATTTCCTGCTCTCTGTAGGCGTTACAGAAGACCATGACAAAAATAACGTCGCCAAACTGCTATTCTTTTAGTAATTTCAAATGAACATCACATCCTAAATCCCAAGCTTTACTTCAATCCCTTAAAACTGAAGTTAAATTGAAATTCGTGATCTAGTTTCATAAGAAACAAATGAAAGTTATTCTTTGTATTTCTATTAAGTCTTGTTCAAGAATTTTCACTCACTAATGACACGTCCTAAATCATTTTGCTCACACGACTTGCTGATTCAAAAGTGACGCTGGTTTCTCATCTTACTGCAGTGTTGTTTTACATTTATATTTCTGACGTTTAACGTTTAGCGTAACTTCAAAGTATATTAAACATTTTACTTTCATTCAACATATCCGTTTCCTATTGAGAAAATGGACTGAACATCTTTGTAAATTTCATAACAGATACTGTGTCTATTCTCAGCTTTTAGTTGGGTCGAATGTGAATGTGAATTTATGGATTGCAAGTTCGTGGTTCGTTGACAAAAAATATACTCTCTCTACAGTTTGAGGTAAATGGTGCGCTATAAGAGTTCGTAGTCAACTCCCACTGTTCCTTCAGATATTAGTAGTCCAAG
This sequence comes from Tachypleus tridentatus, assembly GCF_004210375.1. Classification (NCBI taxonomy): domain Eukaryota; kingdom Metazoa; phylum Arthropoda; class Merostomata; order Xiphosura; family Limulidae; genus Tachypleus; species Tachypleus tridentatus. Next base: position 56,384,812 of record NC_134825.1, read on the forward strand.
AATTGTCTGTAGGTAGTGCAAACTAATAGTCCTCTCTCTAGGTTATCAGTTGTTGGTAGGTAGTGCTAACTAATAGTCCTCTCTCTAGGTTATCAGTTGTTGGTAGGTAGTGCTAACTAATAGTCCTCTCTCTAGGTTATCAGTTATTGGTAGGTAGTGCTAACTAATAGTCTTCTCTCTAGGTTATCAGTTGTTTATAGGTAGTGCTAACTTATAGTCCTCTTTCTAGGTTATCAGTTGACGATTGGTAGTTCTAACTAACAGTTCTCTCTCTGTAGGTTATCAGTTAAAAATTAGGTGTAGATGTAGCCTCTAATGTAGGTGAAAATACAAAAAAACAGTTCTTCATTTATTTTTCGTAGTGCTTTAAACCTTTAATTAAAGTTGTGGAATTACGATATTTAAAGTCATACTATGCTAACACATACAAATTACAATACAAAATAATAATATAATTATGTGTGTTTTTTCTGTTTACCAGTATGTTACTACACATTATAACACCAAACCTTTGTTATATTTTCCATAATACAGCCCCTTATCAGAGGAACAATAAAAAGTCTAAAGGCTTACAACGCTAAAAACCGGATTTCGAAACCAAAGACAGTTCATTTTGTAGCTTGTGCTTAGCTCCAAACCGTAACGAATAATGCCATTTTAAAATGATTTTTGCAGTTGGTGAGCACATTTATAGCTATGTGTTAATATGTTTTAATAACAAAGTTTTAAAGAATTTGCAACATTATTTTTCCCAACATGTCAGTTATGTATTAGTAGATGCTTATATAGACGTGAAGGACTAGAGCAATGTTACATTTGACACTACAGACAGTAAAGTTAATTAGTTAAAAAAAACAATTAGACAGTCTCGCTTATATCCTCGAAATTTAAGAATAAAGAACATAACATACATTGGAAACTTTTCTTTACCAAATTTGAACGAGTAGAAAAGAGGTGTGAATTACAGAGATTAGTTTTCCACGTCGACTGACAACAAGTCCAAAACATTTAAACAAAACATCAAAAGTATGAATACCTATTCTTTACATGTTAACGTATTATTTTGTGTAGGTAAGGCTAGCGATCATCCATTTGCTCTATCACTCAAGTTCTTCTTATTATTATCTTTCTTGATTATAAATATTTTCATCGTACGCAGAATTTCACCAAAACATCCACAAGGCAGCTTTTTTTTTTTTTAATGCATACTGATAATTATGAACTATTTGATGCGGTGAGGTTATGAATCAGTATAACCCACCTAAAAGTTATCTGATGCGTTCATAAGAGTTTATTTTATTCATGTTAATTTTTATCATCTTCTGATTAAATGTACAGAAATTTAGTTTTAAAACACCCTAATTCTCTTTCAAGCTAGACGCCATTTTATAAATAAAACGTAAACCATTATACGAATTTTTGTATTTCTTAACTTGTTTGTGCAACGTAACTAAAAATGTGTGTAACTCAATGGTTAAACATCAAATAGTTCGTAATTATCAGAATTTGATACCCACAATAAGTATCACTGTGTAGCTTTCAGTTTTAACAGCAAAAAAATAAAAATTACGTACAGAATAAACCAGTTTAAGCGAGATGTAATAACAAAACAATAAAGACAACCAGTCAAAAAATCAAATAAATAAAAGGATATAAAAAAGGATAAAAACTAATTGAAAGTTAATACTTTTCTTTTGTTACAGCAGTTGATCTTAATATTCGTTTCACTAAAGATAGACAACTACTGATCTCCTAGGCGAAACGGGAGTCGTTTACTGTTGGCGTGACATGATCCGCAATGAGAAGGGCCGAACTTATCCCATAACTTTAATAAATTTGACGTTTTTAAATATAATATACTCTTCGAATAGCGTTTGCGTCTGGCTTCGAAAATATCGATAATTTTATATTTTCTCAAAAGTTAAATTAAAAGTAATGGGGTGAAACTAAGTATTTAACATATTAGTAAGTATATGTTTAGAGAATTAGCAGTTTTTGAAACTATAATAAAATATTGTTTAGTAGATATAGTTGAACAAATTTCTTTCCTTTCATGCCATTTCCGGGTCTAATGGCCATTAAAATATTTTAAAAAAAGGATTTTATTTGTTCAAATGAAAGAGAAAAGAAAATTTTTACTTGTAATAGAAATAACTAAATAAAATCATTACACATGAATACACTAAAAACCAGGGATAAAGCTGAAAAAATGAATTAATAACGCATAAATGAAACATAATTTTTAATTGAAATTGGTTTACTAATTTGACTGATATGTGAATAAAAAGTAACTCAATGGGTATCAGTTATGTAAGCGTTAAATTGTTTAAACTGTAAAATTACCATATTTCTTACAATAAAGTATTGACATTTAGCTTTGATAGTAAAGGGAAATTCAAACTATAAATTAAGAATAATGTGAAAAATCTGAAAAATTAGTTTTATGCAAATAAATTACACCATATAACACAATTTTTACTTTTTCTTGTTCCTGGGCAGAAAGTGTTATTTTCCAATTGCTTATGCCTTAAGTAAATGGAAAAGACCTATTTTTCTTTTCAAACTTTGCTTTTGTGACATGGGTAATGAAAGTTTCAAATTTACCCATTTCCAGAATATTCCAGGTGGATTCAGTGCTGAGAAGTTGATGGAGAATTTTCTCGAACTTACAAGAATTTTCAAGAACTTTCTAGAATGTTGTAGAATTTACAAGAATTTTCAGGAACCTTTTAGAATTTTCTAGAACTTCTCATAGTAATATATATATACAGGGGCTCACCACTCACCACTTCAGTTTAGTTCTAGCTTCCAAAGTGAACAAACTAGACCTATCTGATTTTATCAGAGATGGCATCCAGAAGCTGCAAGCATTCTCCAGGCACATTCTGTTATGTATATGGCCAATGTATCAAGACAAGAGCGAAAATTACTCTGTGATAGAATCTGCTAAACTGTGTGAAGCCTACAAGGCGTATTTCGGCATGCCTGTCGGGTATCAAGACAAGCCCTGGGCACCTCATTTTACCTGCGATCACTGCAAAAAATCTCTAGAAGGTAAGACGGACAATTTTTGCTTGCTTGAATAGTATGATTTTATATTATACAAATATTACACCTTTTAAAATTTAAATATCATTTAATTTATTTTTTTAAGTTCCAATAGTATAGAAAAGATATCACATATAAAATATTTTGCATGAACCTCTTATACAATAGTTGTGGATGAAATAAATTTATTCTTCATAATAACAATTTTATTTTGCTCTTTTGCAGGATGGTACAGAGGAGAAAAGAGAGCCATGAAGTTCGCTATTTCAAGAATTGGGCGTGAACCCAATGACCACTCAGGCAATTGCTACTTCTACATGGTGGACCCTTTCAAACGTCGGGCTAGCAAGAATGCATCTGCTATCATGTATCCAGAACTTCCATCATCCATCGTCCCAGTAAAACAGTGTCCTGAACTTCCTGTACCCACTCCACCAGAGAGAAAGCAGCCATCCTCAGAAGAGAGCAGCAAATCAGAAGAGGAGGTAGACGTTGAAGATCCAGATTACAATTTCAGAGGTACATCTGGTGAGAGAAACCCATACTACCCCAACCAAAGAGACCTCAATGACTTGATCAAAGATCTTGGTCAAAGTCGAATGCCGAGACTATATTTGGGGGATGATACGTGAAAGTGATTTACATTACAGTCGCAAATCTTGAAAAACTACTCACTTCTAAATATTTTTATATAACTTTAGTATAAATATATGTAAACCTTGATTCATATGTTGTTTTATTGAGACCTTATGTGAATGAAAATGTGCAAATTTGTCTGTTTTTACATGGAAAATAGGTTAATTTCTAAATTCATTATCCAAATCACAAAAACAAAGTTAGAAGGAAATAAAGGGCATTTTCTGTACATTTACAGCACAAGCAACTAAGAAATAACACATACTATCCAGGAACAAAACTTGTGTTACTTAGTGTATTATAAGTAAACCGAAATATGTATATACAATTTGTATTTAAAAATATAATGATGATGAATAAAATCATTTTAAATAACGTATATATAATAATGGAGCTGTGAATAACGTTAATAACTGTAAGTGTTTGAAGGATAACAAGGACGTTATTATAAACTATTAAGCTCATAAGATAGTGAAACTTTGAAATGAAAATAGTATGTTAAGGAGTTTGGCAAAATTTATGCTCATAAAAACCTATTGTTGAAAACTTGTTTAGCGTCCATGTTCTCATGATTTTTCATTTCTCGTTGGTAATTCAGTAAGGATTCTTAATATGAGTAAGGTACTAATCTAACCATTCCAAAGCTAATTGTTTCATAACATAATAATATAGAAAATATAACACAACATAATAATGAATATAAGAGGTGTATTTTGCTAAAAATATTGTGTTTTTTACAATAGCGGTAATTTTACGGATTTATAACGCCAAAATATCTCAGTATGACTTTAATATAAAAACACATGCGCACTTTAAAATATTTCCTGTGATTTATTTATTAACAACGTTATTGTTTGTTAAGAATAAAACCTAGTACTTATAAATGAAAAACTATCTTTCTTGTAATAACTCAAACATATAATTCCAATATGTAAAAAGAAAATTATGTGCAGCTACTTAGGGCCAAATCTACTTAATAATTTATCTTTAGAACAACAAAATGTAAGATATCGCTTGATTAACTATACGAATATAAAACACTCTTTAAGGTAATATAGGGAATTACTGTCACATTGAAGTCAAGTAAGGGTAAGTAAAACATTAAATAATAAAAGATATTTAGCCACGAGGGACTGAAATCTCTTGGGTTAATCATCAGTAATATTGTACTCTGTTATAATTTAATTTGTACTGTATTGGACTTATACTGTATTTGCAGTATAGCAGTTTCAATGTATTTATTAACGGAATTAATTCATGGATTAAAATTAGAATGAAAAAAAAACTTTCCTATATCAATACTCGGATTTCTTTGATAAGGTTTGAGACTCACATTGTTACGTATGGCTAGAAAGCACGCGCATCGCAACAATAGAAAACTAATTTTGTTACCTGGAAAATGTTTCTGTATGCAGCATGTCACCGTAAAATTTAGATCTCAACGAACTGATTTATCTTAATATTTTTATATAACACATGTACTGGGTTTGTTATGCAAGATAAAAGTAGGTTCATAGGACTCGTACATATACCAATTATTACTTTGCTTGTAACAGTTAATTTATATGTGTGCGTACGCATGTGATGAGGTTACAGGCTTAAAACGCTAAAATCCAGTGTCCGGTTTCCCGCTGTCGATAAGTGCATATAGCCGGCCCATCGAGTAGCTTTGTTCTAAACCGAACAAACAGATCATGTATGACCACATGTAATTACCATCTTCTTTTCTAATGCGTCAGTTTCTTTAAAGTTATTAACACTTTGTTACTACGGCAAAACTCATTCCTACTTTTACATATTATCTTTCATAATAAACTTATAATACCATCACAAAGGCTTCATTTCTGTTGGCAATAAAGATATTTATTTAATAGGTAAAAGTGTTTAACTTTGAATGTAATTGGGCTTGATGATAAATTGTGTTGCCTCCAGGTTGGATGATGTAGGCCTACATCTGCGATATGCAATAGTCTATAGTTTATTAAAGGAACATTATTCACAGTACAGCTTAACTCGTTATACAATCTGACCCATGTAAACGAAGCAAAAAAATGTTATTTGTCTACTCGATATGGATTATTTTTTCTTTCCCTTAAGGCTAATTTAACTTTCTCTCTTTTTATAATCCGAAAAATTCTAGACATTCTTGTAATTGTGTTTGTGTTTACTAAATAAAACATTAACCAATTCCCAATCTATATTGTCACCTGAAGCATCTTGATGGTTCCGTGTATAATAATATTTATGATTTTCTAACTAGTATTACCATTAACTCGAAGCAGATGTTTAATTAATTGTGAAAAATTTAAATAAACTTTCATTTAAATACCCTAAATTTATTTACGAATTTCTCTTGTATTGTACCAATTCTTAATTTCGAGACGCTGCCTGATTGAACCTGTGAAGCTATTGGGTTGAGTGTGTATTATAAGAATTACATCCACTATCTTAACATTGATTGTGGGTGATTTGGTGTCTTCTTTCTGACCAATAGTCGCAAATTAGAATCTGTAGCAATTTTGTTTTTAGCTACAACGTTACTAGCACTTCGTTGAATTTAATGTGCTATGAGTTCCATCTGCAATAACTGTAGCTTAAGAACAAAAAAAAAAAAAAACGTGTGGAGCTCAAATATTAAAATTCTGCATTCAGAAATTAGTTAAAATCTTCAAATGTCTATATCATCCACTTAAAACCTGAATTAGATCTTATTCAGTATTTATTGTAAGGTTAGATCGAATAGATATGTATACAAATAGTAATGTTCTGAGTTGGAATCTAAGATAATTAGTGTCTACATATTTCAGTGTTATCATCTTTGTTATTAAACATCAAAAGAGTAACTTTTTTCATTCTTTTATATCATGTTCAAATAAAGATCTCTTAGAATAATTCACGAGAGACATCATTACTGGAAAAACATATTGTCGTTGACTTCATTAACGTTACTTGTTATTCATAGCTAACAACAGAACCACAAAACAGCAGTGCATTGACTGATTCTGTAGTTTCTTTTTAATATGTTTATCTTTATCAATATCCAACTCCTTACGCATCCAAAATCAACAAACCTTTCAAATAAACAACCTTTTTTTGAATACGTTTCTTGAGTATTTTAAATGGCACGTCTATGTTTATTTATTCGAAAAGAATATTTATTCAAAATCTTTAAATGAACTACACGTTGACAAAGAAATACTGCAGATTAATACGTAGTGAGAATGGCCTTCTTTTATTCTAGACATTAATAATATGTCAATTTTTGTTTCACAGACACTTTCAGAAAGCTCCTTACAGCTATGAACTATTTCTTGTCCCTACACTGTTTGTACATATATTTCTCAATGCTCACTCTTGTCATTAAATTAAGTGAGAACACTCGAATTCGATAACAAGAAACAATATTATTTTATTGTATTCAAACATTTTTGTTCGTAGTTAAAATATCTGAATATAGAAAGATAACAGACTCAGGCGGGAAATATGTTGGATTTCAAATATATTAATAAACTAGGTATAAATTTAGTTGCGAGTTTTCTTCATACGCTTATGCATATTTTAGCTAAAGTACACTAATTCAGGGTCATTGCAAAATAAATATTATAGGCTGCTATAGACAAATATATCATATCTTTATGTGAAAGTGTCTTGAATAATGATAATATTAATCATTGCAACCACATTAAACCAAAAGAGTACACAGATTTGGAAAAACTAATTTCATTAATTTTATTAAAAACTCTTTTTTTATCTGAATAGTAAGTAAAACGACCTCCAGTGGCAAAGTAAGAAAGCAGTTAACAAAAATTTATAGCGAAGAACGTTTACACGGTTCAAGTACGGATGTCTTTGTAATTGCACTTGAAAAAATTGCATGTAATTTTCTATATTTTCATTACCGTAAAAGCTCCTATTAAAGTAAGTCAAGAGTATTGATATATCACATGTAGTTACAAGAATATTCTACCATGAAACAAACAGTCTTAAGAACTTGTTACGTAAGTTAAAGTTTTCTTTGGAAATAATAAAAAAAAATCTTCATATTATGGTACTTTCTTATATATTGATATATTCCATAACCGGAAATGGACCGCAAAATATCTTGAATCTTGTTAGGAAACTAAATTCTTTGGCTTTGACTAAGTTTAACACTAAAGAAAGAGTGGACACACTTCTGCACGGAGGAACGCAATTTTAATTTGTTGGACATATAATCTATGTTTAAATACATAGATGTGAATCTGTGCACTCAATTGAGACAAACTTTGGTTTTTCTTAGACTGACTGTTATCTCACCTAATTAAAAATTAAACCTTGTTGCTAAAGTTGTTATTCCATACTGATAGGATATAGCCATATATAGAAAAAAGACAATAAGGACAACTCTCTCAGGTCGTCCTTCCCTGGTACAGCGGTAAATCTACGGATTTACAAAGCTGAAATCAAGGTGTTCGACTCCCCTCGGTGGGACAACAGATAGCCTGATGTGGCTTTGCTGTAAGAAAATACACAAATACACTCTAAGGTCATGACACCAGTCTCAAATTTGAGGACCACTATCATTTCAAAATAACAGCTGCCTGCCCTGACTTATCAGTAGAAAAAAACAACAACAACAGTAATTTATTCTAATATGTGTTATGTTGCAGTAATCTTAATGTTGATTAAGTGAGTGACCCAGTTGTGTTTGTAAGTAGGGTGAGAAGAATCTATTTGCCCCCTAAGCAACTTTCCATATTAAGAGCTAAACACACCTTATATTACATAAAATTTAAAAAAAAATTACACGTTAATTAATTGAGTATAAAATGTATGATACATTTGTAAGCCATACTTTTTCTCACAACTATCCAAGCTGATCTAGCACTCTTGAACTCTAATGAAACTCAGGAACAATTAAAAACTGTGGGTCGATCAAAAAACTGGAGTTACTTGTACCCCTTAAGACACTTACATTACATCATAGACAAATAAACCAAGAGATACATTTTAACCAACAACGTTAATCTGAATGTATTTACAAAGACGTAACATTTGTACATTACTGAGACATCCAAGTAGTAAAATCACTCATTTTCAATACAATGGACACTCTATCGAGTAATATATTTAGTGATGGGCATGCAAATGGTAAAAAGAAAATTGTGTTTCTACAAATATATTAGTACTGTCTGTTGTCCATTGACGTTATTACTTCGCAGGATGGTTTGGCTTGTTTTGAATTTCTTGGAAAGCTACATAAGCGCTATTTAAGCTAGCCGTCCCTAATTTAGCAGTGTACGTCTAGAGGGAAACAGCTAGTTATCATAACCCACTGCCAACTCTTGGGATACTCTTTTACTAACGAATACATTGACGTTTTAACACCCCTACACTTGAAAAAGTGACCATGTTTGGTGAAACGGAGATTCGAACCCTCGACCCTTGGATTACGAGTCGAATACCTTAACCACTTGGCCACGCCAGACCCTCTCCGTTGATAACTTCCAAATGAGTCAGTGATTTGAACTGAAATCCCAGTCAGATGTTGATGTTTAATAATGCTTTGATTATTAACTCAATTTAGAGCAAGATATCACAACTCTAAGAAAAATACCAATAAAACGATAGTTTACATGAGGGGTTTGAAGTAGGTGTTTACATTGTAGAGGCTGACTATCGCAGTGGATGTTATACTCGACTATCATGTATTAGTGTCGGATTCAAATCCTAATGAAGTAGAAATTTTATTTTTAATTATTATATTTATTTTGTCCTATACTCCTTATGATGTTTACAACAAAATATAAAAGTATTTGGATAATTACAGATTAACTCAGGGATAATAGAAAATATAATATTAGAAAATAAGCAACAAAAGTTTGGTTTCGTTTGAATTTTGCACAAAGCTACACGAAAACTACGCGCACTAGGTGTCTCTAATTTAGTAGTGATAGAAGAAAGGCAGCAAGGTAACATTATCCACCGCAAATTCTTGAGCTACTCTTTTACCAATGAACAGTGGGATTAACCGTTACATTAGAACGCCTCTGCATGTAAAAGGTTGAGCGAACCTGGGATTACGAGTCGAATACCTTAACTACCTGGCCATGCTGGGCCTCGCAGGGTGTGGATTAATCGTCAGAAAAATTAATACGGACATTCATTAAATCATGCGGGTTACGCAAAAATGTTCAGTTTTACATTTTTCAGTTTTTATGAGAGTTTTGCATTTTTAGCACTAATTCGCCTACTGTTTATGGATATTTACCAAATTTGGCATCAAAATTTGTTGAGTCCATGCGGAAAGAAAAGTAAAGTTGCGGTTTAATATTTTGTGTTTTGTAGTTTTCATGGACATTTTTATGTTTTCACAAATACTTTTAAGGTTGCTGTTGTTTTGAATTAAGCACAAAGCTACACAATGGGCTATCTGTGCTCTGCTCACCATAAGTATCGAAACCGGGTTTTAGCATTGTAAGTCCGCAGATATACCGCTGAGCCACTGGTGGGCTGCTTGTAAGGAAAAGTAATTTTTCATGTTTTAAGATAGCCTTTAATTAATTAATCATGAATTTACCTAACGTCCCTCCATGGAATGAGTACCCCAGCTAGTGTACAATAAATGTATCAGCTTATTGTTTTATATCATCAATAATTATACAAACTGCATAACCAATGAGACACATTATGTCACTACCGTCACATCATTTTGTTCAAATCACTAACTTGCTTGCAGAATACAAAATACGTAGTGTATGTATTGCTTTCTTGCATGAACGATATATCATTTTAATGAGATTTTCGTTATACATGTTTGTTTTAGGGCAATGTTACTTAACATGACCGTAATATGAATTAAATCAATGTGATGACCTCTTTACATCCCTTGTGGCATATAAGTACATTCCTATCCTTAGAAAAAGTTCGGAAAAATATCCACTGCAAATGAAGATCGTTCTTAGAAATATTGTCATAAACTGATACCTACTGTGCTTGCAAGTACTTTGTGAGCAGTAGTTATCACTTTGTTTCCTTTCTGATCAACCCTTAGATCAATGTCTCCACTAGAATCATGCATCCATAATACATGCAGTTATGTTTTAAAATGTAGATAACTGTTTGGGCTTGCAACTGTAATGTAGAGATTACACAGACCTGCGACGGTTTTATTGTCCTGAAATGTTCACATGTTCTACAGTAATTCCTGTATGCTGAATCCGAAAATTATATCTATTTTTTTTCTCCATCGCGTACAGATTATTTCACAAAACATCATATGTACTTTTAGATAAGTGAATCATTTTTATTGATATCGAGTCATATTTTTTTTATGTTTAAAACTTTGACAACCACTGGATATATATTTCTTTAGACTCTTACCGTGAGTCTTGTCAATCATTATAGAACCCACGAGAAACACACTGATAATACATAAATGATTGACAGGCCACTTGACGTACATTTTCTGGAGTGTACTTGTTTGTGCGTGCTTTTTGACATAATTTTTAATTTTCAATATTATTTATTTGTCGGTATGGTAACAAAAGATTGTGTGAGTGACCCAAACATATCCTGTGGTAAGTTTTTGTTGGGTCTCAGATTAGGAAATTTACTTCAGAAGAACAGTTTCTAAAGAAGCGTGAATTGCCTTTAAAAACTTTACTGACAATATTTTAAGAAACAATAAGGACTTCAATTACAAAAATGTTGTCAATAACATGCTTGATGAGTTCGAATAGTTCGATTGTAATATGAGCTTGATATTTCATTTCTTACACTTACGTACTGACTATTTATATGGCCACCTAGTAGTACAGCGATATGTCTGCGGACTCACACCGCTGGGATCGGAGTTTCGATACTCGAGGTGGGCAGGGAACAGATATCCCATTATGTAGCTTTGTTCTTAATTCCAACTAAACGAAAAACTATTTTCCTGAAAATCTCGTTGGCGTTAGCGAAGAACAAGAGGAAAGTTTCATCAAGACATCAGAGAATTGAAGAGGAAGTATCAGGGAAGATGGGGCATCATTATGATGGTTGATTACTGCTGGTCATTAAAACGAGTTTGTCCATATGCAATACATAAAAGTAAAACAACAACACGTAGGTTTGATATTAAAAGACTTAGATTTCACAAACAAAATGAAGGTGAATGAGGATACATATTTATTTGATACCAATGTTCCTACATTTTATTCAGTTTGTTTGTATTTTTGTTACTTTTTGTTCATTGTGCTAAACGAAATAATAGTTTGATTTAAGTTAGTGTGTTTTTCTTTTTCTCCGATTTGTATAAAAATCCTTACATGGTAGAAAAAAAAGTGAATTTTATTTTCAATATTTACGTGGCTGAATTATGGAAAATCCGTTATTAAAACCAAAACAACTTTTATGAAGTCTAAATACGCTGTCTTGAGAATTATTTATTAAATTTTTCGTTTTGAAGATTTGTTTATATTTAACGCTATCAAGGTTAGTTAATGTTCATTTTTGTGATTAATCACTATGAAAGCTACTAAAATCATATTACAAAAAATACCGTTTAACAAAGTTAAGATTACAGTTTAGAAAAGATAAACCACTCCCCACAGTAACGGGATAGTGACCAGAACCACGATATATTTAAGGTAGATAACATAAAAGACTCTTTATCAATGATTAAATTATACAGAAAATATAATATTAAAATGGATTGAAATAATCCTTTCTAAAAACTAATCAAACTACAAGATGATGGTACCGTCCAAAACTCAGCTTTTGTACAAGATGTCCATAGTAAAAACCAAAAACCTTGTACATGGATAAGAAAGAAAAAAATAAAATAAAACAAATTCTTCGAGATACATAACGTATACACAACATATTTAAAATGAAAGGCAATAGTTTTTAAAATCGCATATAGTTATTAAAAGAAAAAATCAGTACATATAATAACGCTACAAGAAAAAATAGCATCTCCAACACAGCAAGCTATACACAAATATACAAAACTGCTTAATTACAATAAACATGGAAGTTATAACTTTCAGTCATGTCACTTTCACAAGTTTTAGTGCAATTTAATAAACTGAAAACAAAACGTTCTAATTTTTATAAGCGTGATTATAAGAAATCGTTTTGTTTTTCTTTTCAGCGAATACCTAGGTTGCATAAATTACGTAAATACTGAAAGAAAAAAGTAGAAAATTATCCCAAATTATTTTAGAATGTCATTTAGTATTTTAATAATAAGTATTGATACAGAGATATGTCAGGATAATTAATAAAATACGCAATAAGTATATTATAAATAAACTTTTCACATTTTACTCTCTATAAATAAAATGTTATGTAAGGTATGAACTATACTTGAATACTTTTGTTAACAATCAAACTTGTAAAATTTTGTATTGGAACAGAAATTATATGTAGAAGTGGATAATGTTTTGAAAAGACAAAACTTTCAAAATTAACAGCTGACCGGTCCTTCTCGTTGATCCCTGTTCTCAATTTCTGGATGAACAAGTCGTCTTTATTAATGGCCCTAGTACATTAATAATTAAAGAATTATCGAGATATGATACTTAGGGACTATTTGAATAAACAAAATAAACTATCTACATTTGAAAATCCGAAATATCACGTTGTCACTATTTTACCATACGTGTGCAAATAACTGAGAAACGTAGTTTCAAAAGCATGCTGCAGATACAGTTGAGGTTCGTGGTTAACCATAAATGCCATGTGCAACTGTGTTTGTTTGTGTTTTTTTTTTTAGGGGGAGGCGGATTAGAGATAGTTTTCCAACGTTAATATCCTCAAATGTAATTTATAAATTTTGATGTTTCTGCTGTCAGTAAAATTACATAAACTCTGTTTCAAAAAAAATTAACTTGTATAAAAGTATATGAGAACTCTTACTAAGTATTGTGTACTTAAACTTGTTCTTGGAGAATATAACTTAATCGCTATTCTAATCAGATTAAGATCTTAACAAGATCCAATGATGAACAGAGCTTGCTCATCCGGAGACGAAAGCTACATATCAACCAAGTAAAATCGGATGGTAAATTACCCAAGGAGATATTCATAATATATGTCTCTGAAGTAAATAAACACGTATTTCATTCTAGTTAAAAATTTGATTCATGAAGATTTTGCATGATTTTAAAACAAGAAATAAATCATTAATTAAGAATTGAAAGTACGAGCAAGAGTAAATGTCGTGTATTTGTGAACTTTCATACTTTTTCTTTCTATAAATATTATTAATACTAACGTATAATACTAGTGTAAGTTATAAAAGATGTAATTGTATTATTACAACCTTATAACATTTCACTTTTATATATGTTTATGCCCGAATAATAAATGCACAGTGTTTAACTATATTATAATCTCAAATTAACAATAAATTTATTTCATCCACAACTAATGTGTAAGAGGTCCATGCAAAATATTTTATATATGATATTTTTTCTATACTATTGGAACTTAAAAAAAATAAATTAAATAATATTTAAATTTTAAAAGGTGTAATATTTTATAATATAAAATCTTACTATTCAAGCAAGCAAAAATTGTCCGTCTTACCTTCTAGAGATTTTTTGCAGAGATCGCAGGTAAAATGAGGTGCCCAGGGCTTGTCTTGATACCCTACAGGCATGCCGAAATACGCCTTGTAGGCTTCATACAATTTAACAGATGCTGTCACAGAGTAATTTTCGCTCTTGTCTTGATATATTGGCCATATACATAGCAGAATGTGCCTGGAGAATGCTTGCAGCTTCTGGATGCCATCTCTGATAAAATCAGATAGGTCTATGTGTTCACTTTGGAAGCTAGAACTAAACTGAAGTGGTGAGTGGTGAGCTCCTGTATATATATATTACTATGAGAAGTTCTAGAAAATTCTAAAAGGTTCGTGAAAATTCTTGTAAATTCTACAACATTCTAGAAAGTTCTTGAAAATTCTTGTAAGTTCGAGAAAATTCTCCATCAACTTCTCAGCACTGAATCCACCTGGAATATTCTGGAAATGGGTAAATTTGAAACTTTCATTGCCCATGTCACAAAAGCAAAGTTTGAAAAGACAAATAGGTCTTTTCCATTTACTAAAGGCATAAGCAATTGGAAAATAACACTTTCTGCCCAGGAACAAGAAAAAGTAAAAATTGTGTTATATGGTGTAATTTATTTGCATAAAACTAATTTTCAGATTTTCACATTATTCTTAATTTATAGTTTGAATTTCCCTTTCCTGTCAAAGCTAAATGTCAATACTTTATTGTAAGAAATATGGTAATTTTACAGTTTAAACAATTTAACGTTTACATAATTGATACCCATTGAGTTACTTTTTATTCACATATCAGTCAAATTAGTAAACCAATTTCAATTAAAAATTATGTTTCATTTATGCGTTATTAATTCATTTTTTCAGCTTTATCCTTGGTTTTTAATGTATTGATGTGTAATGATTTTATTTAGTTATTTCTATTACAAGTAAAAATTTTCTTTTCTCTTTCATTTGAGCGCGTAAGGCGTGCGACTCGTAATCCGAGGGTCGCGGGTTCGCGCCCGCGTCGCGCTGAACATGCTCGCCCTCCCAGCCGTGGGGGTGTATAATGTGACGGTCAATCCCAGTATTCGTTGGTAAAGAGTAGCCCAAGAGTTGGCGGTGGGTGGTGATGACTATATATATCATATATATATGATCGTATATATATCACTATGGAAAGTTCTAGAAAATTCTAAAATGTTCCTGAAAATTATTGTTAGTTCTACAACATTCTAGAAAGTTCTTGAAAATTCTTGTAAGTTCGAGAAAATTCTCTATCAGCTACTCAGCACTGAATCCACCTGAAATATTCTGGAACATGGGTAAATTTGAAAATTTTATTACCCAGATCACAAAAGCAAAGTTAGAGAAAACTAGTTCTTTTCCATTTACTTTTGGCATAGGCAATTGTTTGTTTGTTTTTGGAATTTCGCACAAAGCTACTCGAGGGCTATCTGTGCTAGCCGTCCCTAATTTAGCAGTGTAAGACTAGAGGGAAGGCAGCTAGTCATCACCACCCACCGCCAACTCTTGGGCTACTCTTTTACCAACGAATAGTGGGATTGACCGTCACATTATAACGCCCCCACGGCTAGGAGGGCGAGCATGTTTGGCGCGACTCGGGCGCGAACCCGCGACCCTCAGATTACGAAGCGCACGCCTTAACGCGCTAGGCCATGCCGGGCCCTAGGCAATTGGAAAATAACACTTTCTACCCAAAAACAAGAAAAAGTAAAAATTTTGTTACATAATGTAGTCTATTGTATAGTTTTGTGCTTAACAACAACCACGCCAAAATGTAAAGTATTATACAGTTTGATTTTTCATTGATTAAAAGCCTTATCATTATTATTTTCAAACAGCTCATATACAGTTATGAGCTTCGTGAAATTTTTGTGAATCTGTACTGCCTCAACAGTAACTCAAGCCTTTTCATAGTTTCTGAGTTTGGACTGCCAGTAATGTATTTTAGGGTCTTTACTCAAATGAAAGTGTAGATCTTACGGTTGGGATAAAAATAAATAAATGTCAAGATGGCATAATTTTAAGTACGGTTGAATGTTATGAGCTAAAAATTTATTGTGCTGTTCAGATACTGCTATAGGCCGGCGTCTTCGTTTCTGTCATAACAAAGTAAGCACAAAGTCAAAGTTTCTTCTTTCGACACCTCTTATCAGTTCTAGAGTTGCTTTTATATCAAGGCAATAAAGATAGCACCTTTTTACTTTCTCTGGCTCCTTGAAGGCAATGAGTCGAGTAAACATAGTGATATAGTTTGCCTTTTGTTACCGATAAGTTATTTTTGAAGTCAGCGATAATTGAGAAACACAAGTATGATGGCATAAAACATGTTGTCACAGATTATTTTATTTCAAGAGGTAATAATACAAAACGAAATCTTTAATGCGCATACATTAATACGCAGGTACAAACTTGGACTCCTTTGTACGTTGTGAAAAAATTTAACTATAACTAAAAAAAAATTGTATTTTTACAGAAAATTTTGATATGTTTCAAAGTGTATTTTTAAAATTAATAATACAAGAACAATAAATTTACAATAATATACCAATTTTTTTTTTAAATTAATGATAAGTTAAAAGATCTCGTATTTGTAACGTTTCTAAATCAGTAATTTGTTATGAATTATTTACTCGTTATCATAGTTAGTTTTCTATCTTGATAACTGTATGTCTACACGTGGAAACTGTAAGACTGTTAGAAGAAAAATATTTAAAATCGTGGTGATGTTTTAACATAAATGTTCTTATAACCTAAACATTAATACAAACAAAATTGCGGAACTTATACTGTATTAAAATTTGTACTGAATGTGTATTTTAATAAAAATATTACGAGGATGTTTGTGTCCACCCAGTCATACAAAACATAATTTTGATAAATATGTATATTCAGTACAGTTTATAATTAATGATGTATTCTCATAAATATATTTAAATGCTATTATATGATTCTCAATATAAGAGCACCATACATATATATATTGACAATCTATATTACAACAAAGGATATTATGAGAAGTCTTCTTTATAACGATTTGAAACTTGAGGACAATTTAGCCCAGAAATGATGAATATAGAAAATGAATGCAACTTAGTTATGTTTAATTAATTTAACATCGTTGTAATAACTCTAAACAATCTCAAGAAATATATGTTCTGATAATGACCTTAAATGACAATGAATATATTCTCTTCAGTTCAATGAAAAGATTCAGACATAACAGAAATGAATTATTTTTGAGGCTTCACCAATCCATCTGTACTCGTTTTTCAGTATTACAAAAGTGGAAAGTTGTGCTACGTTTTAAAAAAGACTGCTTATTTTAGTTATTTAAAGTAGCTTCAAACGATATTAATTTAGTGCATTTGATCAGTTTTGTGACTTTAACCTTGGCTTTATTTTGTTGAGTATCAGCACAAAGACTAAAACACTGTCAAGTAAAATGTC
The DNA here is from genome assembly GCF_004210375.1 of Tachypleus tridentatus. Classification (NCBI taxonomy): domain Eukaryota; kingdom Metazoa; phylum Arthropoda; class Merostomata; order Xiphosura; family Limulidae; genus Tachypleus; species Tachypleus tridentatus. The sequence continues at coordinate 56,402,492 of NC_134825.1, forward strand.
TCAGGTATGAGAGAACATACGAAAATGATTTCTCACCTGTTATTCAGTATTTTCAAACAAAAGAGATCTCGTTATGAAAATGGTTTCCCACCGTTATTCTTTCATAATGTATTTAGTAATTTCGTATTGTTTTCCTTTCACATACATTGAACATTTATCAATGATTTATAAATATTCGCTTATGTTAAACTTAGAAATTATTCATTATTAACATTTAACATTAAATTTACGCAAATAAAGAATCAGTTCTACTTACACGAAAATAACCACTAGTAGTGCTAGGTTCGAACAGCATAAAAATTAAATTTCTTACCAAAAAACAAGTTATGTGCTACCCTATCAAGCATTTCCAGAAAGAAAGAGTGAATTTTTCACCATTACTGAGAACCTAGGTGAGTTGTTTCACAGCATTTCTTACAATAAATTGTGGAAACCATGGCGAATTATTTGCAAAATTTAAGAATTACTAGGACTTATTGTTCAGAATTTAATAACTGTCTATAATAATCCAACTAGTGTTATTATGAAACTTAATGTTAAAAAGAATCATATGTGTATGCTTCATATGTGTAAAATATGAAGCAGTCATTAAATTACATTTTGTAATGTTCAATGTTTAAAAGTTCACAGTATATAAAAAAACGATTATTTTTATACATTTTTAAAAATACTGTTCCGAGTCTAAAAAGAATACAAGTACAATACAAATGTACCCTTGTAGTACAGTGGTATGTCTATAGACTTACAACGCTAGAATCCGTGGTGGGAAGAGCCAATTGTGTAGCTTTGCACTGAACAATAACTGAAAACAAAATCCCCTTGAATATGACGTAGTAAAATACGTCAAAACAGGTTTTTTTTTAATACCCTGTACAGTAAGTTATTTTATTGTATTTTTGAGACTGGGAACAGTCTCATTTGTTAGAATTATGTAAAAAATAATCAATGTTTTATAAAGTTTGAGTTTTTAACATAACACAATCAAATTCATTTTTTAAATAATAGCAGATATTTTGTTTTAAAGATAAATAAGCAAAAGAAATTTATTGAACAGCCTTTCATGTAGCCTTTTCTATAAAGTAAGACTATACCTAACTAATTATAGCACAATGTGATGGTTATGGCGCTCGATTCACTAGTTTTGGGTCGAAGGTTGTTTATTTTGAATTTCGCGCAAAGATCCTTGATGGCTATCTGCGTTATCCGTCACTAATTTAGCAGAGAAACACTAAAGATAAGGCAACTTATCATTACTACCCACCACCAAGTATTTGGTTACGCTTTTATTAAGAAATAGTTGGATTGAACGTTACTTTATGACACCCCCACGTTTGAAAGGGCGAGTATGTTTCGTGGGGTAAGTATTTGAACCTTCGACTCTCAGATTGCGATTCAAGTTCCCTAACCACCTGACCATGCTGGACTCGTGCATTAAAAAAGTATATCGAATTCAAGCAAGATCTAAGCTATTTCAAGTCAGCTGCCCTCTGCTAGTACAGCGGTATGTCTCCGGATTTACAACGCTAAAATCAGGCGTTCGATTCCCCTCGGTGGGCTGACCAGATAGCCCTTTATGGCTTTGCTATAAGAAAACACACACATATTCAAGTCAGCTGTAATGCAAGCTGGTTTCTTCGACTTGAATCAAATCACTAATTTTATAAAAAAAAAACATTTACATATATCAGTGTTCGATGTTTTATACAAATGGTTTCATTAGCAGCTACGAAGTTAATTCTTTATGATAATGCACCTCAGTGGCTCAGCGGTATGTCTACGGACTTACAACGCTAAAAACCGGTTTTCGATACCCGTTGGGTAAGGGGGGAGAAGACAAATAGCCCATTGTGTAGCTTTGTGCTTAATTCAATACAACAACTTTATGATAAAATTTATTTTCTTGGTGAATTTATTCACGTACAGAAATATTAACAATGTTATATTTTGTCATTGGACTTGAATAATACTATATGGAAATTATGTATAAATTCAAACTTAATCATATATTATATTAACATATAAAACATTTCACACGTCTGTTTTAGTGAAATAAACTTCAGCAGACTTCTGCTATTTAAGATTACTTTTAATCCTGCCTTATTACATTGATAATCTGTTTGTTTTGAAAATTCACACAAAGATACACAAAGGGCTATCTGTGCTGACTGTCCCCAATTTTCAGCTAATACACTAAAAGAAAGATAGCTATTCAAAAACATCCGCCGTCATCTCTTCAAATACTGTAATGAAATAATGATATTTGACTGTTACGCCTATAACGGAATCACAAATCATTGTGAGAGGTGCAATTTTAAGGCAACAAGGCGTGAACCATGGATCCTCGGATCCATAATCCCACATGCTATCCTTTACTTAAAAGAGATTAGCATTACTGAATATGTAACGGCCTTTGAAAACAAATATTATGACTCATAAACAATTATGTTTTTTAGTCTTTTATCATATCATTTTAATAATATGCTGTTATGGTCATCTTATACAGGCAATTAAATAGACAGAAACACGATCGTTTTAGTTCGCCAACTAATTAAGTAATTAAAAAGTACTGTTATCGTGATACTTCTCGACATCTTGTATAAAAAGAATATATTAATTGAAATATAAAATCACTGTAGTAAAAAGTGGATGAAGAAGGAAATAAGAAAGTAGCAGAGAAGAAAACAAAATCCTTTACTTTCTTACACAAACTGAATCATGTATAAAAATTACTTCAACTGGATGAATGTGCTGTGACTAAAACTCAAGTATTAGTTGTTATTATGATATTTCTGTATCTTCTGAATATAATAGATTTTACAGCAATTGTCCTGCTGCTCAGTCCTATAAATAGTATTACAGTAGAATATATATGCTTATCATAAGCAAACACACCTTTTAACCCACTCGTTCTAATGGATCATGCTTGAAGCAAACAAATCTTATAACGCCACCCCTTTTAACGGATCATGCTCCAAGCAAACAAATCTTTTAAGACACCCCTTTTAATGAATCATGCTTTAAGCAAACAAACATTTTAAGCCACTTGTTGTAATATATCATGCTTGAAGCAAACAAACCTTGTGAAGTGACTTCTTTTAACGGATCATGCTCTAAACAAATAAATATTTTGAGCCACTCCTTCTAATGGATCATGCTTGAAGCAACTTCTTCTAACGGATCATACTCGAAGCAACCACACTTAATAAAGCCACTCCGTCTGTGGGATAATGAAGGACGAGTTTTTCATAGTTTTTCAAATTGTTTTAAAAGCAAAATAAAAAAAACAAAAAATATGAGAAACATTTTGTTTGTTTTATGATTCCTGATATTAATATTCTAAATCTGTTTGCAAGTTTAGTTAAACAACTTATTTTAAGGAACTGATATGTATATACCTTAAAATGTAATAAAACAAAATATCTGTCATCAGTACGTATTGAATAGGACTAGCTTGGGATTTGGTCTTTGTAGTGCAGCTGATGAGGTTTGGCATTTAATAAGTTTTGAAAGCAAAACGTATTGGAATTCTGTAATCTATATACATATTTAATTAAAATGATATGATTTGAAATGAGAATGCGGTGTTAAAAATCTAGCATTATCCTAGCATTTGAGCTTATCTTTTAGTCTTACCCGCCCCCTCAGGACTTAAAATATTCTGAATTAATAATTAACTATGAATTGAATATTTCTACCACTCTTACCGCCCTCTCTATGGCTCAGCGGTAGATATAAATGTTTAGAAATATCAAATACTTAGCTCGATCTCTGCGATAGGAACAGCATAGTTTATCCATAATGTAGTTCTTGGTTTAACAACGAACAACCAAACTACTATAAATTATGTGATGTAAGAAAGCAAAGAAACGTAAAAAATAAATAAATAATTAAGTAATTTAATATTTTTAACAAAAGGTATTGTTTTTCAGTAATGAAAGCTGGTTTTCTACATAGTGTCCGAAAAGTCTGGAACCATAAGGAATTTGTAACTTTTCTTAATTTCAGGTATGTGACTTTTTATAGAGCTATTAAAGTACAAAAAGATCGAGTTAATCTTGCTGTTAATGTAAGCTTGTTCCGAATTACAGCGAGCACATTGTGTACAATTCTTTGAAGTACTTACGGTTCCAGCGGTTTTGGGCATCCTTTATATGTTAATCATATATGGAGATATATGTTGAACGCCTTAACACGCTTGGCCATGTCGGGCCAAGAGGAAATACTTTCGTTAATGTTTTCCATTCACTTGACAATTTTAACACGTTTAAAAAAAATAAAAAAAAATCATCAATACCTGAAAGAAAACGAAAGGCCCGACATGGTCAAGCGTGTTAAGGTGTGCGACCCGTAATCTGAGGGTCTCGGGTTCGCATCCCCATTGTGCCAAACATTCTCGCCATTTCAGCCGTGAGGGCGTTATAATGTTACGGTCAATCCCACTATTCGTTGGTAAAAGAGTAGCCCAAGAGTTGGCGATGGGTGGTGATGACTAGCTGCCTTCCCTCTAGTCTTACACTGCTAAATTAGGGACGGCTAGCACAGATAGCTCTCGAGTAGCTTTGTGCGAGATTCAAAACAAACAAACAAACAAGAAAATGAAAATTCATACAGATTGTACGGTAAAATTCAGTTTCACTGCACGCCTAGAAAAACCGTTGCAAACATGAAAAAGTAAAGTCAAAGCTTATGAAAGAACTTTGTATTGTATCAATGTAAAATAACTACATATTTTCTCTTCCCTATCTTGGCGTTTACAAGCTACCTATAAAAGGTTGTAACAAAGTTATTAGATTGCTACTGCATATCGTATAACCAATATTTGTCGTTACTTGCCGTTCTTTGGACAAGTATTGTTGGTAACTTTTCCGAACAATGTATATTTTATTATCGTGTACCTGATAGCATTAGACTGATAACAAATATGCATCATAAATTACTTGTTAGAAGCAGACACATAATGGAAATAGGATGTACAGGAAACTTAGATGGTAGTTTTCATAGCCTGGTAAAGAATCAAAAACAAAGGAGAAAAGTACAGCCTTTGTATATAGTGGATTACTGATCGAAGATAAGCCTTAATGTAAGCGAATACCAACCCTACGAATATACAGAAAAAGATGTACATCAATATTATATATCAAAATAGAGCCGTGCAGAAATAATATGTCACTAAACTTTTATTATATTATGCTCTTCTTATCCGTGTAAAATGAAAGGAATAGCAGTCGACGTCTTGAAACCTCTCTCTCCACTTTTATATCGATTTTTTAATGCTGGTACAACGATGAAATTGAACTAACGTTACATATAAGTTTCCATTAGTTATTCCCAAAATGGTAAATAAAAAGTTGTGCTCTCTGTTACCTTTAAAAGAGCTAGATGCATATCCGCCTCACTTTAAGCCATCTTATTCCTTCTGTCGACTTATTACAGGAAGAATCTAGTTGAAATAACAGAGTTCTTTTGTCTTAAATACTCGTATTTAAAGTCCGTTACGACAATCTCTTTATTAATTAATTAACGTAGTGCTTGAAAAGTCCACAACATTCTCATTATCAAATAGGCGCTACATATTCCTCCACAACTTGTAAAGCGTGGCCATAACGCGATGTTCTATATTTCTAGTGTATGTTTATTTCATGCTTGTTCCTACTACAATGAATGATAGAATTACAATAACACAGTGAATAAATATATGTTTTATCAACTGAATTTTCTAATGTTGTCTGTAATACTCCTTGGCATTCGTACACTTTAACTTTGGCTAACCACTCTCGCTTACTTGGCTACAGAGCCAAATAGAGAATGTCACAGTGAGATAAACTACCGTACCATAATCGAAATACAATTTTATGGATGTATTTGCCCGTAAATGCACAAATTGAATCCTCTTTGGCATAAGACCTAACATACATTTGATCAGGCCATTGCATATGCTGCAAAAAAACTATCTGAATCGTTGTTAACAGAATGCATTGAAAATACTTAATATATTAAAGCTTAGGCTATCGTTAAAGTTACGTTATTTCACTAAGATCAAAATAACACACTCGATAGAATATTTGCTAACTGGTGTAAATGTATTTATCATTTGGTTTCCTAACGGCGTTAGATAATATTATAAGTAATATATTATACACGTACATTAAATATAATATATTATCAAAGAATTATACAACTTCGATAGCCATGACAGTATATAACAAAAATAGCCTTACTGATCTTAAAATTATATAATACATGAAAGTGCAACGGCACAAATGTTATCGACTCATTTAAGATATATTATCTAGAAATTGTACACTTGTAATAATAACTCTAATTTAACAGTCTTCTGTTTTGCCCTTCATTTAGTTAAAAAATGTCAATGGGTTATGATCAGTGTAAATTACAATAAGTTGTTTTGATGCAGATATATACACATTGAAATGTTCTAAAGATAGCACTAAAGCCAATGTGTTTTTTTTCCATGAACTTTTGATCTTTGTTCAGTGGGTTTGTTAATGGTATAGCGACGTCAGCATTTTTTTCTACAAATCGTTCTGTAATAATTAGCCGTTCTCAAAATTTCGTGTTACGTATTACAGTTTCAATTAGCCTAAAACTAAGTTAAATTTAGAAGTTGAATAAATATCGACATGTTTTACAATACGTACACTTCTAAAGATATATTTAACTTAAAGAAACATCAATATTAAAAGGTATACACAATAGTAGATATTTCACACTAATAAAAGTTTTTGATAATTCACAATACAATCAATCGTCACACGACTGAAAGATTCTTCAAAAACTGGGATAGGTCCCAAAGAAGCAAGAGCAATTTTCTGGTTAAGTTTTCCGACCAACTGACAGATATGACAAGTTATTCAAAACTGAGAAGAGTATTGCTTAACTTTTGGCCAAAAGGAATGTCTCATAATTTTCGAACATGCCTTGTTGGCATCTAAATTACTTCACATGGGGAATTCATGGGAAACTCTCATTATTTCATAATGATATGCGTTGTGAACAACGATTTGATAAACTACAGCCCAGTCTTCTAAAGCTGGAACATCTGGTTATTTCACTTTCTTCATAAATCCTCCATTTACAAAATTAACCATTTGGAACTATTTAAAGTGCATTCTTTGGGAGTGCATATTTAAATAGTGAAGATAACTGTATATCTTTTTCTTGTTCAGTGATCAGTTTGCTTTAAACAGATGGAACTTCCTCAGATGAACTAAATTCCTCGCGTCCATCATTGTTATACCCTGAGGAACTGTCAATAGGACAACCATCCCCAAGATCCCAGTTGGATCCAAAAAATGTCTGAAACGAATCTATAATATCGTCTTCTGAATACATGTTCATGATTTTTTTGGGTTATCGAAGGTACGTGATGAGTAAATTAATCAGTTGATGTTAATGCAATTCACGGGAACTAACTAGCTGTATCGTCTTTGATTGTTACACGCCGATTACAGATCGAGTATTTCACCACTGAAGTTATATAATGTCTTTATAAAAATGCTAATGCCCAATATGAATCCGCTGAAGTTAAATGGTTTGTGATGTTCGAAATTTATAAACGTTCCAGGTCAAATATCTAAAGTTCCCAATTAATAAACGTTGATTACAGTTATAGTTTCCGAGTATACCAGTTATAGCAAACAAATTATATATGCTGTTTTTGGTGTGTCGCGTTGATTAATATATTGGTATGAGGAGAGTTTCTAGAAATTTTAACCTGCACAACAATATAGATGATATACCAATGTTTACGTAGCACTTATATCGTTGGTTCTCAAATTCGAGAAATTTTACAAATTTAGTGGATAGGCGGGAATTTTACAATACAAATTTAACAATATAAGTTACGCACATTTCTAAATATTAATTTAACTGAAACAAACATCAACATTAAAACTAATATATGATAGTAAATATGTCAGAAATAAAATAACTTTGTTAATACTTCTACAAAAAATGTCTGTTACATATTAGTAGAGCTTAAAAACTCTTAATAAAAAGTATCTAGTGTATCATTCAGTTCCCAGGAAATTTATAAACAGTTAAAATACAATTTTTTTTTATGAAACATAAAATCAATCAAGATAGACTAACAGAAAGAATTTTTAAAAATTAAATTTGTTTTAAAAGTGTAAATTAATATACAGTAGATGAAAAACAATAGAAAATGTGTCACATTTAGTATGTTTAACTGTAAACCCTCGACATTGGCATTTCCTATTTATTAAGGCAAACCTTGTCATTGTATTTCTCATTTAAACTAACTTAGTTTTAGTTTGTATAACTTCTTGTATTATTTAAGCATGATTAGAACCGTCATGCATATAAAAACGTTAATTATAACATTATTGTTTCCAACCTACATGAGCAGAGATGAATTAACATCCTTCAGTGAATTGTGAGATCAACTTGTCTCACTTGAATTTCTGGACAACTTGTCATTTTAAACTTGACATGAAGATCCTGTTTGATTTTTCTGCAGATTTAACCGTGCGAGATAATACTTTTGATTGGTTATCTCAAAACTCCTGTGGAGTGACTACAAAGAAACTATGACTCCTAGTGTTCTTTACTATATCTCTTGGAACTTTAATTATAAGTGGTAATAAAAGCCTCTTTATGCCTAGAAATAACGAAAGATGACCCATATATTTACCCTCCTTTTTATTGTTTAGCATACAGTATAGAAAAATTAGAATTAGCCTGGATTTGTGTACTAACAAACGTAATGTGTATTATTTACCAGTAACCATGGAACAAAGGTGTAGTTGAACCAATACGTTAATAAAAGAGACGTGACATTAAAACCAGATGGTATACTTTTACATCGTAGATACACAAAGGTTCACTTTCTGTTTTAAAATAGTTCCTTTTTTTAAATCCACTTACTTTATTTGGGTTCCTTTGGGCAACGAAGAATAATGTTGTACTTTACACAATGGAATAACCATAAATTAGAGTTAGTGTTATAAACTACAAATCGATATTCAATTACGAGATGTTTATTTGATTATGGAAAGTAGTGTAGTAATTAGGTACTTTATAAAAACGTTTCAAGATGTTTAAGCAACAAAAATGACATATTTTTCCATATTTATAAAAAAAATGTAACTTCTAAAATAACAGAAGCACAAGAAATTTGATGGAAAAAAACTTACTTTTTCTAGGTAAGAATATAACTTTTCAAAAGTTGTTTATCTCTCGAAATATGTTAGGAAATGTGTGAATATAAATGTTGTTACAAAAACAAAAGCTATTTAATTTTCTTTACTCATTTATGGATCAACTCTTAGGGTGAGGCTAGTTGTTGAAATATGTCTAACCAGGATACGAAACAAGGAACTGTAAGCCAATAATTGACCTGTGACATATCAGTTAGGTGTGTAGGCATGCGAATACTTGAGAAAGATATAATTAAGTTATACAAATGTCATATTAAGACAACGTTGAAAGTTCGTTACAGTTCATGTTGCACTTCCGTTCGTGTTCTATCTGACGATCTTGCATCTTGATAATAGTCCTGAAGCGTACTTTCTATTGTAATAGGCTCCATGGTGAAGCTCAGATCTAGGTCAGACCCTTCTCCTTGTTTTCCTTCCATTTTGTACGAGGGCTACCGTTTTTTTGTTTTGTTTTCGAATTTCGCGCAAAGGTACACGAAAGCTATAGGTGCTAGCCATCCCTAATTTAGCAGTGTAAGACTAGAGGAAAGGCAGCTAGTCATCACCACCCACTGCCAACTCTTAGGCTACTCATTTACCAACGAATAGTGGGATTGACCGTCACATTATAACGCCCCCACGGCTGAAAGGGCGAACATGTTTGGTGCGACCGGGATTCGAACCTGTGACTCTCAGATTGGTTTAAGGCGTTCGTTCGACTCATAATCTGAAGATCGCGGGTTCGAATCCCCGTCGCACCAAATATGTTCACCCTTTCAGCCGTGGAAGTGTTATAATGTGACGGTCAATCCCACTATTCGTTGGTAAATGAGTAGCCTAGGAGTTGGCAGTGGGTGGTGATGACTAGCTGCCTTCTCTAGTCTTACATTGCTAAATTATGGACGGCTATCGCAGATAGCCCTTGCGTAGCTTTACGCGGAATTCAAAAACAAATAATTCAACAGTCCGATCACACAGAAATAAGTAGGTTCTGTGTTCAGCAACTGAACCAAAAGATGTTTGTATGAAATAACAATAAAACTCTTTCATTCAACATCAGATTGAAGTCTGAAATGATTGAAAGGATATGTTGTGGATACAACACATGTGACGTTTGTCACTTTTTCAAACAGCGGTCTTTCTTTATTATGTTGGGCACTGGTGGTTGGGAAACGTAAGAGACTTTAACCATTAATCACCATATTCCTGAATTCTCACCACTTTTCTTAACGCTGTTGGGACACAACTTGTAACAGGTCTCGTTCTTCCCAAACTGAAGACTTATTATCATGGCTTCCCATATGTATTTTTCTCGAGCTGACTGGATGATATCATTTTCTTTAAGTGCTAGGTTGTCAGTTTGCTTCCTAAAGCTAGTAATATATTTTATTCCATGTTTTTCTCTGTCACGCACTTTTATAAAGCTCTTTATTAAAAATGTTGTTTTTATTACGAAAATATCCTTGATTTTTACCGTTCGGTAAATATAAAATCTTTTGTGAAAGACCGAAATGCATAAACTATTTGAAGATGTTTACGTTACGTAAACTTTGATTTCGTTATTACCAAACTTATTCTTCCACTTCAACAGATATTTCACGTCTCGATCAAAACTTTGGAAATTTAATCCGTTAAAACTAATAACTGGTTTTATTCGATAAAAGTTATCTCCATATTTAACGTATCCGGTCTATCGTTCAGGAACTTTCAACATATTATAGAAGAGTATTAGTTTAATAAAATGTCTTCCATTCAGATATTTTTATAATATTAATCACACTGTAGAAAAGTGTTAATTTATATGAATTACTATGAAATTGCTTTGTTCGTAGTGCAACCTATTAACAAGCAAAAATGTATTATTGAATAAACGTTGTATATTGCGAACATTTTTTCGCAAAATAACTATACTAGGTTTTTGGTTCCTTAGCGCATACTTACAAAATAGGCTATATACACACTCTCTCTCTCCACTACGGGAATCGAAACCCGAATTTCAGGATTGTAAGTCCCGGAGTTTGCACTGACTTACTGGAGTTACCATTAAATTGGACAAATAGGATGAGAAAATATTTCACAATTAAATTTGAGAAGTATTTGTATTTATTGCAAACACTGTATCGTTCGTAATGTTATAATATGCTAAGCAGCACTAAGTTTTTTGCATGCTGTACAAATATTAATAGTTTCTAGCAAAAAGTGAGCTTACCAACTAAATCAGAGCTGAAAGACCTAAGGTATTAATTAACTCAGTCCTTATTAAAATTGATTAGAAGTACTTAATTTAGCATTTTGTTTCAGACAGTTTTATAGAATATAATACAAATGATATGATATACGCTATGGTAGTTATATTAGTAATTTTCAAGAATTAATATTTCTAACCTCGCAACAGTAGCTATTGTTTCATCGCTGCTTGATTTGTTTCAAACTATTTTGGTTACAATTAAAGTTTCATTATCTTAAATCAGGTATGTACATGTTTAATGTTTAAGGTAATCTACTATTGCATACGGGTTATTCTCTGCTTACAGTATCATCTGATTAAACAAGCTTTATAAGATAAGTCTGCATGGCACCATGTAATTGTAAAATAGATAAGAAGCCGGCTCGTGTTTGAAATAGAATCCATCACTGAATCGGTAGTTTACTCTATAAGTCTAACTAGAGGAGCTTTTGCCAAATACGGTTAATGGTTCTTAACAAGCATGAATACAATGAAAGCTAGAATTTATGGATACTGGACGGTTCAAGGTCTGTTCAATTAAGACTTGTAATTAAGTAAAATGTAATGTTTCTCTAGATTCATTACACGTAAAGAAAATTAAGAACATTTTAATAATAGGTAATGTGAAAGAAAAAAAAGAGAATTATGAGCTCAAAGAAAGGGATTATTTCATTATATATATCTAGTTATCCAAATGTCTAGCTAGGGGTACCACCCCCAAGACATAGCACAATGGAATGTCTACCAACTTGTAATACGAGAAACTGGTTATTAATACCAGCGGTGGGCAGAACACAAATAGCAAACTGTACTGCTTTGTGTTTAATTACAAACAAACAAACTACCAATTGATCTATACCCAGTTATAAGCTGAAGCATTTCAAATGGGACTCACATTTATTGTGGTAAATGCAATTCATTAGCTTAGGAGGGCACCAACTCTAAATTTCAATGGTTAAGGTTGTAGTTTAAAACACTGAATACAATAGAATAGCAATTAAGACAAAATATAAAAATGGAAAGCTTGTTCGTAGTTAACTACAAAGCTGCACAATGGACTGTGTGTGCTCTGTTCGATGATGGTATATAAAATAACATGTCATTTTCTCAAATTAGTCATTGTTACTCTGATAGGCAGTGGATCTATAAGTGATGGATAAAGTCACATTTAACAACAACAAAAAAACTAGAAAAAGTGTCATATTGATATATGAAATTATCAACATAAACTATGAACGTTATAGATAATTACTGTGTCAATATAATAAAGTTATTACAATCTCAGATATAAGTGTAATATTTATTAATTTCGAACTTTCCTCGTTTTTTGTTTTTTTTTACGTTTTATAGAGTTATATTGAAACTGATCTGAAACCACAGAACCAGACTGGGTAATTTATTGTAATAATGATTTTATATCATGAAAATCGTGTTCTGTTTCTGACTATCTTCAGTGATTTTCCCTTTCAGGTTCAACATTTATTTTTGAAAATATTCTAGTTTACCTTTACGTTTAGAATAGGAAATTGCAAGACTAATCGCTAAACCATATTCTGAAAAAAAGCGCTGGAAAAAATTAATTAAGTAAATGAATGTACTAAACAAAACTATATTAAAGTTTCAATTAAATACAGGGAAACTTGTTGTATTTATGATGATCCATATGATAAAATTGTCTACAGAACAACATTTTTTACACTTCAATTTTATACAAAAAAAAAAAAACAACAGTTTATCCAATGAATTCAAAAGCTTGGTTGATTACTAGATGGCAGGCTTATAGTAATATACACACATGTGATAACATATGATGTGATTGGCATTTACGTAAAATGGCTTTCATCTTGACAAGACAAGAGCAGCTTGAAATGTCCTGCCATTAAAATAAGCTCACGCAATTCTTGGCAGGAACCCAGCGTAAACTATACATGCGACATTGTGTACGCAGTAGCTATATCATTCGTATATATAAATAGGTATAACAAATATACGTAAACATAGATAATTACGGACTTAATTAGACTAATGAGTTTCCTCCTATAATTGTTTTGCTTTGTTGAAAATAGGAATTCATATTCAGTAAGATTTTTGTTTTCGTTAGGCATAAAATCCAATTTTTAGTAATTAATGCATTCGTGTATTTGTTGGTGTAATTCAGATTTGCGAATGTAAATCTGAGAAGAAAAAATATTTCGCTGTTCGTCTTAACAATGCGTCTCTACACAATTAAAATTATTTCTAATATGTAGACTACATATTTTGACATTTACCTGTTTTAGTCTTTCCCTTGATTTTACATACTTTCAACCTAGTGGCAGAATTTTAATTTATTATTGTTGTTGTGTAGTTGTTATTTGTCTGATAACGAAGTGTCTTAACTTTTCAAGCCATGAGCTTGAGGGTTATATTGCTAAAAATCGGTGTTCAACAATCGTGGAAGGCTCAGCACTAAAAACTCGTTGTTATATTGCGCTTAATAACAAAATCAAATTCGTTTAATAAATACAAGACTTAGTTGTATGAGGGATATATGTTAAATAGTTATTAACGTTTTTTTTTTTAAATGTGTCGTTATGTTACCGTAAATTAAAGGTCAAAGTCACAGTGAAAGGCCCCCGATAGAACAGCGGTAAATCTTCAGATTTGCAACGCTAAAGTTAGGGGTTCTATTTCCCTCGATGGACACCACAAAGAATCAGCTGTGGCTTTTCTATAAGAAGACACACTCAGTGAAAGTTATGCTGTTTTTAAATTGAAATAACGAAACGTTCGACATATCTTATTTTCTTGTAAAATTATACGTACTGTACATATCAAAAATATCTTGCAAGCTCACCTTTATATATTCGACTCGTAAACTGAGGGTCGCGGATTCGAATCCCAGTTGCACCAAACATGCTTGCATTATAATGTGATGGTCAATCCCACTATTCGTTGGTAAAAGAGTAGCCCAGGAGTTGCCGGTGGGTGATGATGAATAGTTGCCTTCTCTTAAGTCTTACACTACTAAATTAGGGACGGCTTGTGCAGATAGCCCTTGTGTAGCTTTGCGCGAAATTCAAAACAAACCAAACCAAACATTTTTATATTAATTGAATCATTTTGTAATAAATATAGTCAAAAGATGTCAGAAGTGGTTGAGAACATGAAACTAAGATTCATTTTATATGTGCATTAATCGTGTGAGTAGATTTTCAAACATTGCAACTGAGTTTTCTTTTAATCGTCAAAACAAAATTGTTAACATATCATTTTCTCGAGGTTAGAAATTTTCAAAGTCTATTATATCATTCCAAAGAATATACCAAAGTTCTCATAATAATACTCGAATATAATCAGATAACATGTACCAAAATTATATTCTGCAGAAAGTTAAAAAGAAGTATTGTTTTAAGCAAGTATGAAGCCAAAGCGAGACAATTTGTAAATGTGTATCAGAAATAATTAATTACCTTGCAGAGCATTTACGGTCACTACAAAGATTATGTACGTTATCTTATAACAATTATGAAACCTCACCACGTTCTTATAATGTAAGTGACATCTGGCCATGCTCTAATTGACAACAGTCCATTTTTGACAATAGTCCTTCAGTATAGTTTCCGCTGCAAAACGCTCCGTCGTAATTCTAGCATTTCAAAAACACATTAATCATTCTCTCTATTTACTTTCCATAAGCTATCTAGTTTACAATAGCAGCTGTTTCTCAACTCTTATTTCAGCACTCCAGTCGCACGCAAATCCATAAGCACTGCATCAGGAGAATTTGCTGGTATGTCTCCGTATTGAATACTGTGAATATGTATTTCATTCTTCAATAACTTAAGGCAGATGACAATAGAACGGAAGATGTGGTTCTAAGCTTTACTTTGGTGAACCAATACCATATTGCTTTCATTTTCAGCTGGAGATGCCCCTTGATTATATTGCGTATTATTACCTGTGACATGAGAACAGCTTTTATCACTGACGTTTGTGCTCGTGGTCTCTCAATTGCTACAAAACTTCACATTTTACTTACCATGAATTAGGAACTTATTGTAGGTTTCTTTTTGAATGGTCCTACCTTCCTGTGTTGGTCCATATTTCTTTGTTTTCCAGTTCTGTTAAAAAAAGGGAGATCCCAGTCTTTGAAATTATAAATTCTCGATTTTAAAATATGTGACTGAATAAAGTAAATGAACATTTTGAATTGGAAAGGACTGATACACATATTTAGTACGATCGATCAATTTTCGGTGGCAAGACACTACCTACGTAATGCCAAACAATATAAAAATATAGTTTTGTTACAAGATGTTGTACCACGGCCTTATAACGGCTATGATTGTCACGTGATTTCTTGATTTACGTATGTGTGGTTGTGGTTTTCTTATAGCAAAGCCACATGGGTCTATCTGCTAAGCCCACCGAGGGCAATTCTACTCTGATTTTAGCGTTGTAAATAAATCCGTAGACGTACCGTTGTACAAGCGAGATGAAATTTACGTAATAAAAATCGTTAGAAATAAAGTACTCAATCTTCTGTGTATGATGTTTTAAATGTACCATTAACACTGACTGATATAATAGGAAATAACTTTGATTGGTTTCAAAACTAACATTATTATTACCTAGCATAAGTTATATTTGAATTGGTTAGGATTTTTCCATGAATACGGTAGATTAAATACTTCACAACGTTACGTCATAATTGTAACGTTTTTCAACAGCTAAATAGGAATCAGTCAAAGATTAAAGGTTCCACCAAAATCAAATTGCATATAACTGAATATCGTATGTCATATAAATATTAAATATTTGTATAATAAGTTAAGGGAACTGAATTTTTTGTTTTCGTGAAATAGTATACAGCGCATAACTCGAAATCGCAAAGTGGTGTTAGATATAAATTGAATGCCATATAAATAGATTGCAACAAATTTCACAAATATTCATATTACATATCTAGCATATCAATCTTTACAGCACATTGCCAAAGAATGTCATTTGCTTTAAGCTTTTGTTAATAAATTAGAAACGACTCCCTTCTACATGTTTAGCGTCATTGTGAATAACCGTTGTATTTAAACATGATAACATACACAAAACTAATAATAAAAAAGAACTATGAAAGTAAATTCACCTTTATTACATATGATAAGTGGTGTTTTGTGTTATACCGTTCCTCAAAACGTCAAAATTAGCTTTAAAAAGATATCTATACACACTGCAGTAAGTGTACACTTTTGAGATTTAATCAAACGACGAATAACAGTGGAAATTCTTTAATTGAAACATCATATAACAACCAACTAGGTGAACGGAACGTTAAAATAATCCATCTCTTTCTGGTGTGCCACGCCATTCCAACTACAACGTGTTAAACAATGTGCAAAATTCTCCTTTTTCAGCACAATTTGAAAAAAAAAAGACTATTTTCTAACACTTAATGAGATGTCAAGCTCTGTTGACGTATAAATCTTAGATTTCTTTTTTTTTTATAATCGAATGCCCATTTATGTCTCCAGAATTCAACACCTCTTCTTCTGTTGTGTTTCTTGTTCTGATGAAATATTCATCACTAGTAGAAGTAAACTGAACAATTTATCTAAGTTTGGCATCTCCTCTTCTTACATGCTAAGAAAGACTATTTCACGTCAAAATACAACAAATATTACTTTTCTATAGCTCTTGTATAGGTACACCTGCCATTGAAATGAAGGGAACAAAAATGGTAGAACCGATTCTCTAAGGATGCTTGCTGCTCGGCAACAATCTCTAAAGATATGTTTTACCAGTCTGAAGAGAAGATGATGGAATAGTACCTACTGTGTATTCTTTCTGTAAGTTCAAGCTGAGCTTACGTCTCTGAATGATTGATTTCACTCGTTGTACGTTTTTATATAAAGGTGAGTTTTTAAGATATTCTAAAAATTCCCGACAGAGTTTGGTTTCCAGGGTAGACTGCTCAAAACTGTCAGAAGAAGGCACTAACCTATCACGTATCGTATACTTTTATTATTGATGTCTGTGCTTTCTCATAAGAATTGCAAGTTTAAAACAAACATCAACAGTGCATGTGTGTGTAATAATTTGTATTTTTAAACCAGTTCACATTCTTACTTAAGTATTTTTCCTTCTCTCTCATTCTTTTTTTCTACATATTTTTAAATAATATCATACAAAAACAAGGTGTTTTAACAATATAGAAGTAAAGTTAAAATAATTGGGTATTCCAGCCAATTTCTTCCATAAAATATGACCAAAGAATACAATTAGATATGTTGATATTAGTTTCTATTGAATATAAGGAGAAGTCAACACAATGGGCTATCGGTGCTCTGTCTACCACGGATATCGAAACCAGTTTCTGGCATTGTAAGTCTACAGACATGCCGCTGTATCACTGATAAGGAGCAATATGAATTTGAATTGTGATATCTAACCATCATTGTGTACTCAACAAGTATTACGTAATTCAATCAAATTGACTAGGAAACGGCCTTCAAAACAATCTATTTGAAGAAATTTGAGCTGTAAAACTGATTGGTTGATTTAATCACATAATAAACATTTAATATAACTAAAATTATTCTAAAACTGTTTGCGTTGAGCTAAAAATATTGAAAATTACAAGTCTGTATTTATTCCTTTAGTTATTGAATTATTAAATTTTGAAACAGAAAAAAATAATTTTGGGTCACTCAGTATTTAAATGTTAATTTATAATATTAATCATGCTAGTTAATCAAACTAATATTGTTTAATAACAGCACGTCAAGTTGTTTAAAGTGTTTGAACTAATCTATTTTATTAAACATTAATGTAAACTTTGAAACGTTCATAAAAAGGAAAGTTGTATCTACTAATTTTCCGAGTTACGTGACCTCTCGTTAGTCAAACATATGGTCGATAAAGGCTTTTATGTTGCTCTTTTGTCATTTCATTCTTCTCCATGGAAGAAGAACATCTTCCTTTTAGCAATATGAGGTAATAAAGCCTAAGACTGAAATAATATAATGGACATATAAGTTCATTATTTTAAAATGAAGAACAGTGTGCGTACGACGTTATGATTGGTCGAGGAAGGTTACTTGCGTTTTCAAGAAAGGGCAAATTGGATAAAGGTAGAAAGAAAACGAAATAGTCGGTTATCCTGATATATATATAAATCATTGAGTAAGTTTAACATCAGGATATCCACATGATGAATATTCCAACTGATTATATTGTAAAATGTTACGTTTGAGATAGAAAATATTGTTTAACATAACTGGTGTGAAGTTTGAGTAGATGAATAACTACATTGTAGGGCTGGACTTATAGTTCCAAACCAGAAGACAGAAATGAGAAACAGAAATTCACGCAGTATTATCTTCCAGGATAAACAGCTAGACAAATGACGTAAATGTATTTGAATAAAGGGATGGACACAAACCACAAAAGATTTCTCTAAAGCATCGTAAAAAAATTAAACACGATTTACAGCCATCAGTTGGACTTTCCATGTGAGATGATTGTCGAAAATTATATCGTGATATTTTATTGTGTAGAAAAGTTGATACTAACATTAAATGACAACAGTTTGTAATGTCGGCGAAACATTTTCAGCTTAGGACCTCAAAAGGATTCTTGATTTTTGGCGTTAAGGGTAAGACATGAGTGAAAGCTTCAAGCAACCTGTATCCTGTAACATGAAGAGCATTGTTAAAAGTAGGAATGTTCTTACAGTTACTCACAAGAAAAATATCGTCGATGTGTTGTTATTAAGGAACACGAGACCTGTTTATGTGTATGAGTAACATCAATAATATAAGGATGATGTAATAGAAGCCTTCAGAAACACCAACAGAAAGAATGGACGATTGAGATAGAGTCCTCTCAAGAGAAAAAGCGGAGAGTTTATCGCGAAGAAATGAGTTAATAATTCAGACGTGCTTAAGCAGTAGAGTTACGCTTCACAATTTATAGATCCATCAACGGTGCCAGCAACATACAGGAAGGCTTGTTAGTGTTAAAATGATTGAAGATATAATTTTAAGAGTTTATAGCCGTGGAGGAAACCCAGCTTGTAAACATCGCAACAGTTGATGATCGTTAAGAAATCTATGGGATCATTAACCTAAAATGTGTTAGAAAGTTTTGCCAAAAACACTAATAAGACATATAGTACAATAAGAAGCAACACATGTGGAAGTTTATTAAGTTTTAGGAACCAGAGTAACATCCGGAATAAAGAAGAAAAGTATGAAATGTTTCAAGTTGTAATAGCTTCACTAAGTGTGTTTAAAATGTCGGTTCGTAATCACATCTAAGCCAGAGCTGTGCCTACTCCCCAATGTCACGTTGTATATCATATGCTGTTGTTCGTACCTTCACAATACTATCATTCCAAAATATATGTTACACTAAGTAAGTTCTAGAAAATATATGTTGTATCTTTTAAGATAAGACATTTCTGTCCCAGAACATTAAATCTGTTGGTTGTTTTATTAAGCTGTTTTTATTGAGGTAGAAAGCGGGGGTGAATATTACTGTCAAACCTGTTCGAGTACTGGGAAGCGTATGTAAAGTATCTTATCTATTTATAGTTGACTACGAATCTGATAACATTGTCGTCTCCTTACTGCTCGTACTTAATTACGAGTTGTCCTTTAGACATCTTTATATCATAGTTAGTTTCTTTCTTTGTTTTGAATTAAACACAAAACTACATAATGGGTTATGTGTGTTCTGTCCACCGGGAGTATCGAAGGTCATTGTGAGTCCGCAGACATACCGCGAAACCACAGATTGGTCATGAGATCGATTATAGTACCCAAATAATGACGAAAAAGTCACAAAAATACACTGTTTGTTGAGGTAAAGCTTGTTATACGGTGTTTATTAACAGGTCGGAATGCATAAAGAATTAACAAAGAAAAACCATCTAATCGTATCTTTGACAATACAATATCTGTTGTAATGTTTTGTAATATCCGACGCTTTAAACGTTCAACAGTTTATGATCATAATATTACATTGTTTAAATTAATGTTAGGTTTGAACCTTTAACGATTTATTTATAAATCGTGCACGTAAGTAAGAAATCTACTCAAATGTTTCTTAGCAACCTCTAAACAGGATGACTCTTGAGCCTGTGTATCTCTTGGTGTTGCAACATTTTACAAAACTAAATTATTAATTATTCAGATACTTTTATTATCTATCAAAAAAAACTTCAAGTATTACGTAAGTATTGCCACATCTGCGTAAATATGTTGCATATTTATATGTGCATTTTTAGGACTCAAATTTACGAATGCCTCGCCTGTAGAAGATAATCAAGTATTTATTACCCCTCTGAATACCAACATATGTCTTTTTTATGATCTAAATTCTGCTGCACGCTATAGCTATATCTATAATAATAAAAGCGACAAACATTTGCTGTTAAGCAGAAAACTACACCATGTGTTGTTTTACACCCACCGCAATTTTCGAAACCAGCGAAAATACTGTTTTAGGCCCTCATATTTACAGCTGAATCACGGTGAACGGGAGGAGGCAAAATCTGTTATATATAAACACATTTCACACCCGAGTTATTTTGGTAGAGAACTCGATATACTTACATCCAGCGAGAAACGACACCTGTTGATTAAACTTTGTACAATTTATTATCCCATTTCGACTGATAATTCTTAAAAGTGTAACTTTATTGCCAAAACAAGAATCAGCGACTTTATGCGTTATAAGCCTTCAAAATTACTACTGATCCAACATAGACTTTAAAATTACCGAAGAAGATTGTGTGTTAATTAAAATTGAAGAAGGACACTGTCTTTTCTTATATTACTGTCAAAGGATTTTCTTAAAAGTTTCATTTGATAATATGTTTATTTCATTGTTAAAATAGTCTGTTATTATGTGTCTTTGTTAATAATTTGAAATGGTAAACAGTAGAAATTTAGAGTTTATATATACTGTAATGATTCATTAATGTCAAAAGATCCCAGTTAGTACATCCCAGTACTTGAGTACATGTTTGTCTACACTAAAATGCTTTACATGCGTTATTTTGAGGAACCATTTTGCAAGGTATTTCATTCTGTACTTTTAATGTATTGTAATAACTTTAATCCACCATTGTTAAAAATTTTGTGTGTTATAAACTTTAGGTATTCATTTATGTCAAAGGGTTTTACATGTCTGTCTATTATACTTGTAGTAATGAAAAGTATATTTATGATGCGAAATAGTTAGCTACAATAAAAGTACAATTGGTTAGTCCTTTTTTTATTTGGTTTTTATAATTTAGTTAGCTTAAAATGTTAAATTTAGGAAGAGTTTGGTCGGGTTATAAAGAGGAGAACTTTTAAGTTTCTTAAATTTAAAACAAAACAAATATATTTGAATTTAGATGTACATATAACGGTTCCGAGAGTTTCCATAGCAGAAATACTCAGGTCCTGTTCCATCTGCTCTGTTGTAACATTTATAATATAAAATTTGATAAATATCTGAAAACTTTGTTCTCCATTTTTGTATTTATGAGCTGGCATGGATAACACATGCACTCTGGAAGAGGAAATTCGATTTGTTAATTACATCATAATTTCTCAACAATCATTAAACTTTTACAAATTTCAGATTTTTCTACGATTTGGAGAAGCGGGATTCATTATTCTGTAGACTAATCACCACTGTTACAAGTCCAGCCCTCCAGTGGCACAGCAGTATGTCTACGGGCTTACGCTGCTACAAACCTGGTTTCGATATATGTAGTGGGCAGAGCACAGATAGCCCATTGTGTAGCTTTGTGCTTAACTTCAAACAATCAGTCAATGAATAATAAGAGTCATTAAAGTTTAATTTGTTATATGTTTTTCTTCTTCACCTCAGACAGATGGAGTTTGCAGCACATTTTATACCGTATCTCAAGTTCTTCCTATATTATACTCTTACTTGTAAAACAAATAAATGCATCTGAGAATATTACACATTTAATATACTCTAATGTCAATATATAGACTAATACTAGCATATCCTGACGTTATTTGTCAGTTTTTGTTGGATACCGCATAAAATTCCGGTTCCAGTAGAACTGGACCAAAACTCTAACAGATGATTCAGCGTGTGATATCGAATATGCTTTGTTTTTTTTTTGTTTTCTTAATTTGCGCAAAACTACACGAGGGCTATCTGCGCTAGCCGTCCCTAATTTAGTAATGTAAGACTAGAGGGAAGGAGGATAGTCGCCACCAACCACCGCCACAACTTGGGCTACTCTTTTACCAACGAATAGTGGGATAGACCGTCACATATAACGCCCCCATAGCTGAAAGAGCCAGCATGTTTCGTGTGACGGGAATTCGAACTCGCGACCCTAAGATTACAAGTCGAGTACCTTAACCACCTGGCTATGCCGGGCCTTCGAATATGCTAGTCATATGCTGATCACCGTTGAATATAATTATCAGACAATAGAACATAATATTAGCAATTGTATTTGTTAAGTATTACCAATATTTATATGTATAAAAGTTCCTAAAGCAGACCTAGAGTTACTGAAGTTTTTCGTGAACTTCAAAGAGCCAGAATACACGAGTTTGCAATATGTATCGTAAAATTAATGCTTTGGATAGTTGAGGAGAGAAATTTTCTCACTGAAGTCACCTTGTACGCAAAAATGTTAGGATACGTTAGAGAGAAGGGATAAACTATTGAATAACACTGACTGGAGGAATAGATAAGCTCTATCCTATCTCATACATCCATAGTAGTAAACAGGTTGTAGTACCTTTACTGCATTTAGACTTTTCTTAAACTTCACTTAAATAGTTTTCATTACTATCCCCACTTAAGTTGTTCGTTCATTTTCACTAATTGTTTGTTCCTTAAACTGTGCTCAAATATTTGTTATTAATCATTGATGTTTTAACACTACTTGAGTTTAAATATTTACTTAATGTTAAATTGTAGTGCGAAAGTTTAGGTTTTAGTGATTTTTAATGTTCTAAGTCTCATTTAATATTTTCTGTGTTACTTACCATTAAGTTATCAGGCAGACAATGACTCTTAGATGCTTCCATGGGATTAAACATTGCTAGTTTATACACGTCTGATCTCCACAACAGATGCAAGTGATCATGTCATAAAACAAAGATTACGAAGTTCCACCTGCAAGTATTCTACTCACATAAATTCTCCTTAGGTAACGTTCTGGAAGGTTTATAACAAAATGATTTTGCTTGAGACCTGAGGAGGGACTGAAAGTACTTTAAAAGTTTTATTGTATAGTCAATATTTATTTGTAATATTAATGGAAGTAAATTATTATTTCAGGTTGTAATAAAAATAAAAGGCACCTCCGGTTGCCATTTTACCTTATCTTTATTGTATGTTTCAATTTCTCTTTTCCAACACGTGCACATATGTCAGTTAAATCCTGTATAAATAGTTTATTGTTAACCTGAAGATGACCTATGAAGGTCGAAATGTTGTTATCTATTTTATTTTAATAAACGTTTTGATACCCATACCAACTGTCGTTAGATACATTATTGTCAAATTGTCATGGAGAACTAACGTGAGTTACTGATATTGCACTCCTCTTTTACAACCATGAATCTGTTAACTAGACAAGAGGTGTGTAAAAAATTAGACATAAATTAGTACTGAGTGAAACAGTGTGTATTATACTCTGCTCTTTCTGCTTTGTATCTGAACGAATATAACATTTATCAAAGTAGTCAATGATACTTTCGTACAATACTTATATTATGTGGCTTCTTAGTGACGAAATAATAGACATTGCGTTAATATCTGAGTTTTAATACAACCTGTGTCAACCACGTGATCTAGTCATTAATCAAACTACCAAATTTAACATCAGCTTTTCTAGAATGTCAAGTTAGTTTTGAAAGTATAATCCTGAATTCTTAAGTAGGACATTTTCCCTCGCAAACCTTTAAATGTTCTCCTTTGACTTGATATACATAACAATAGCCTAAGAGTGAAACATCATAGTGATAAAAAACACTGCAACAATAAGAACATGTGTGTTGTGAGAATGTTATAGGAAAAGCAGTTCATTGTTAATAAATCAGGCGTTAAAATATAGATGACGAAAGGTATAGCCTTCAATCTCGATAACCATGTAGTTGTCCTGAAAGTGCAGTAGAAAATATACAAACTATCTTTAAAATTTAACATGTTAATTATAAGTTTTTTCTGCATTTTCCTTTATATACTGAACAACATACCAAATATCCTTCCACAAATCATCTTTAGTCTCGTCCACAGAACAGCAATTAAAAATAAAGTAAAAAGACAAAAATTCAGCGAAAAAATACAACACTGAAGAAAACAGCCCTTATTTGTCATCGTATGTTCTTATCATTTTGTTGCCTCCCAGTGTCTGTGGACTTACAATGTTAGTAACCGCGTTTCGATAGCTGTGATGGGTAGAGCACAGATAGCCAATTGTATTTATATTTCATTTGATTTTTATATAAGTTTTTTCTCCTTATATTGAATTAAATAGAGTTTGAAGTATCTAAGCCAAATGTTACATTACTGTTATTTTACTGCGTATGTTTGTACCTCCACCCTTTTGTTTATATAACAGAAGAAGCACTCAGCAATGTTAAACTTTACTGCATTTGTAACGTGTCACTAACTATTTGTATTCGTAACCTTAACTTAAAGTATCTTTATAAAATAAACAACAAATTCTAATCAAAACCAATTAAGCGTGAGACATATTAATGGTCCGTTTAATAATGTAGCTACGTTTGTTCAATCAGTTTCCAACAGTATGTATCCTGCTAGCAACTATACACAGGTTATCATCTATTTATGGGTAAGAACTAATAAAATTCATTATCAGCAACGCTAAAATCAGTATCTTTAATGAAATTTCTCCAGGCTTAGTTGATACAAGAGATCGTAGTTAATAGCACGGTCTGCTTGTAGTGACTGGACATGTACGAAGGAGAGAACAGTCAGGAAACTGAAAGATGACGATTCACTTCACCACACCTGCCTAGCGTGACAAATGTGATTAGCTCTTATCGATTCCTCGCGCTGTTATTCGAGAGAAGTTGATGTTCCCAAAAACACAAACACATACTTCTTACTGAATACAACTTTCTAATTAAAGATTACTTTCATAGTAAATTTGTTTGTTTTAACATGAGAAATATAGTGTAAATACATGTCGAGTTTCAAACTAAAATGCTATAAGTGACAAGATTAATTATAGGTGCTGATAGACTAATAATTATGAGGCTGGAAATTTAACTACAAACTTTTAAATTAGTCATTGAACAAAAATTTGCTGATGTAAAAGTAAGACCCATGAAAGGAATTGATGCCTAGATGATTCGATTAATTTTAAAATAAATATAATTTGAAGAATTTACTAATTTACATTTTACGGCTGTCGCCGATAATCCGTGACATGATAATCAGATAAAATATTAAATAAATGTAATTCTAACAACATATTTAACATTATCTATATATGTACCTAATGGGTGAAAAACTAATTTCACAAAAAAAAATGCGAAAAGTTCATGATCAGCAACTAACATCGATTCAGAAATAACCTCTAAAATTTACTGTCTACACATTTAATGTTGCGAAGTTAAAGTATTTTAACTATAAAGAAATTATAAGGAAAAATAATTGAAAATCACGAATAACGTTGAAACGGACAGAAAACTTTCTTTTCTATCACAACATTAAATCCGCATATTTGAAGTGCTGCATCATTCATAACAGTAACTAGAACAATTTTAACGGGTTTTTTTTGGTAAATGTTCATCGCTAAGAATCCAACTTTTGATGGTTACATTTACATAAAATTATTCTGTTTACTCAAGTAGCTAAAATTAAGTGAACTGAAGCTTTTGCCACATTTGTTTTCGTAGCATTATCAATATCTCTCCAATACATAAGTAAAGCATCATGCATTTTTACAAATACCATCACTTGCATGCTATAA
This sequence comes from Tachypleus tridentatus, assembly GCF_004210375.1. Taxonomy (NCBI): domain Eukaryota; kingdom Metazoa; phylum Arthropoda; class Merostomata; order Xiphosura; family Limulidae; genus Tachypleus; species Tachypleus tridentatus. Next base: position 56,428,869 of record NC_134825.1, read on the forward strand.
GTTCTATCATTAAGTTATATAAATATAAATGTATGTAATTCTAAAACGATCTTTTTCCGGTTGAGTACTTGAGAAATATGTTCAAATAGAAGGAATAAAATACACGCAATTAGAAAATTTGTTAGATGATCCCTTCAGAAGAAAGAAGCGAAATAAAATTTCTGCACATTGTTTTCAGTTTGTAGTACAGTTCTCTTGTTAAGAATTCAAAACAGAGCAGAAGAGCTGTGACACTCCTCTTCATTTTTTAACCTTTTTATTGGTACAATAGAATATTCAAAAACGTTTATGTTAAACGTCAACGAAAAGTTTATTAAAACTATCACCTTCGAAATAAACATTTAAACATTTTGCATTTTACGAATAAAATTTTCTTGTGGGTAAATATGTAAATATGAAAGAAAATCCATGACACAAAGCGTTTAGATATATAATTATTTCTATATATGCTATTATAGCCTACTAACTTGTATCAAAATAATTTTGGAGCCTCACTACATCCTAGTTGCCATATCTAATACATTTTAATTATAGTCTTGTACCGTTACTTTCATCGCAAAATGTTGTCATGTCAAAGCATACCATCCCTCTCTGTAAGTTTTCTGTGATTCATCAAGTGTAAGAAGACGGTGCTTTCAAAGTGCCATTTTCAGTATTCTGATCCAACATAAATACATAAGCGACTTGAGCAGTATGTATTTGTTTAATTATTCACCTTTTTATTAAATGGCTTGAACTACGAGACAATTAAACGAGAGATATGCTTGAAAGCGTTATCTTAATGAATCCATAACCTGTTGGTACATTTCTAGATCTAGATCCTTCTTGATTATTATGGGTATTGTTGTTTAAAGTTAGTGGACAACTTTTGCCTCTGACCTTTGAATTCGTAAATTCTCATCTCTTACAAGATGCCTCATTTTGCTTACTACGGCTGTGGTACAACTTGTTGCGTGTCTTTTTTACAAGGTTCTGGTACCCCATATTGGTCCATATATCTTAGTTTTCCGATGCCATTAAGTAAAAGGAATATCTATTACTTGGAAATTTCAAATCTCCTTACTGAATAAATATATATTATTAGAGATTATTAATATTTTGAGTCTTATAACGTAAATAATATCAATAGGTTATTTTTCAAGAGGAAATTAAAACTTATTTACTTTTGTCGTAGGTCATAAAATATATCTACCATACGTTTTACTTGTCAATGCTAGTTATCCTTAAAATGAAAGAAATTTAAACCATCTCCTATTTTTAAATTGCATTTCTTGGAAAAAAGAAAAATCTGATATTACAACTCTTTTTTTTTATTGCATTGATGAGTGTTACTAAGTATTTCAAAACATGCTTTGAATATGTAATTGCAGAACGTCAGGTTAGTATCTGATATTATACAATAATACCGATAACTTGCACAAACGTATGATTTCAAAACATAAATATTCATAAAATATCTCACATACAAATTAATTTCCTGAATATTAGTTCTTTATATTAAAAAGCTGCATTCATACACTTTAGAGAATAAATATAAGTCACGAAAATATAGAGCAAGAAAATGCGTTTGTAGTATTAAACGTAAGTAAAACAAAGAAATTCATTTTACATCAATGGAAAAAGAAAAAAGTTTAATGTCATGTAAATAAAGAGATTAATCCTGATAAAGGTAACATATATCTTCAGAGCTTTTTTCTCCTATGTTGACATATAACTAGATTATTTGCTGAGTATAAAAATGTTGTCTTCTGATACTGAACAACAATCAAATTTTGACCATCATACGAAGCATTTTTGAATGACCTAAGCTTATCTATTTTTATGCACATATTAAGTGAGAGGCCACACACCACAAACGTTTGTGACACAAGTACCACATGCGTCATGTTTATCATAAAGTATTCTTTGGCTCACACTACCGAAGCATCCTCAGTAAAACTCTTGTCAGAGGTAGTTTGTTTTTATCATGAAAAATGTTCCTTACAAAGTGTGGAACACTATTTGACACCAACACGAACGCATCAGTTATTTAACTTGAAATACAATAGTATATTGCAAAGTGTTAACTATGTTGATTATTTTAAGATACCTCATTCACTGGCATACCCAGTTGAACCAATTCTTACAAATTTCGTAATCGTATCAATGCTATTTATAAATTTATGATATAAGTTTCTGTCTGAATTAATAAAGCACCTTAATGAAAGCTGATATGAAATTAAAAAGCGTTTATATTTTACTGACAAGATTTAAACTAATACCTACGCCACATTAGAAGTCGCCGTTCCGTGTAGCAGCGTATGTTCTAGTCATTAAACTATCGGTCTTAGTGGCATTTTAATAACAAATATTTCGGTTATATATGACAATAAAGAACAATTAAATCTAGTCAAAAAGTTTTTAAAAACATGTTTATGAAGATCAAATAACACACATTATAGAGACTATTTCTAGAAATACAGATAATGTGTTTCAGAAATAATTAAACTACTATTTCACGACTGAAATTAAAATTACATCTCAAATATAAAGTTAAAATAAATCGTATAATTGTACTTTACTAAAACAAATAAACATTTAAAAAAACAATTTTGCTCGAAAATATTAGTAATAATATATTGTTGTTTTAGAGCAAAACCACTTTGGGCTATTTGATGTATTCACCGCGGGGAAACAAATCTCAAATTTTAGCCTTTTAGGTCCGTTAGCTTTCCGTTGTTCTACCGAGGGCGGAGCTGATAATACTGAAAGTGATTTCATTGAAACTATTATGGATCTCACCAGATATTCGATGTTTAGAAGTTTTGTATAGGCTTATTTATTGGAACAAATGTAGCTTCAAAATTAAGAGAAAAATAAACTCTACATGAAAATTTTTATCATCACAGCACATGTTGTCGTTTTTTTAATTTCCACACACATAACCAATCTTTAGAATATCCTCATCTTACATTGTATAAAATGTGTTGTAATTTTTCACATATTGTTGTTTTTCAATTACAAGTACGGCCTGAAACCTTTTTATTAATTTTTACAACTAACCCAAATCAAATACATAAACATTTGGTAACTGATAACTGTTTCAACACTGTTTTGTGGAATTATACATGTTTTGCTCCAGAAACTTCATTTACTCCATTAGAGGACTTTGTGCTGGAAGTGCTAAATTTTGAGTTTGAAGCACTGGACGTGTTATTTTTATTTCTAAAAGCTGCTAGTCGACAGCTTTCCCTTTTCTTTTTCCTACACAAACAGTCCTCCACTATAAATGTCCTTATCCCTCTGTGCCACCAAGCGTAGATAAGAGGATTTAACAATGAGTTAAAAAATCCTAGAACTGCTAGAACAGTAGCCATTGTCACAGCTAACTGCATATTTGGTTTGGCTACATAGACGATCACAGCAATAAAATAGGGAAACCATGACAACACAAAAGCACTGAGTGTAAAAACTACCACTTTAATAGCCTTCCAGTTCTTCTTATCTCTACCTTCTTGGTTTAGGCAGGTAATAGTAAATATTTTCCTTTGCCCTTTAGAATGACATCTTTGAGAAAATACAGGTTTTAAGTTTTTCTCATCCTGGATTTCCGACATATGAATGTTTTCTGGAGACTTATCCACTGTGTTGTGCTTTCTAATTCTCACCTGGCGGATGGCTTTGTATAAGATGAACGTATATAATACAACAATAATCCCAAGAGGAAGAAAAAAACCAATGGTTACAGTAAATAAAAGGTGTTCTGGTTTGGCTGCTGTGACATACCAACATTGTGATCCATTACCGGGATAGGACCACCCCATAGCCGGTGAAAATCCAATCAGAACACATATAACCCATGAGAAACCAATCATTAATCTGGCTCGTTTTGTCGTCATCCAGTTTTTATAATAAAGCCCATAAGCTATGAAGATAAAACGGTCAATTCCGATCAAAGTGATACTCCAGCTAGAAGCCAATGACGCACTTACAATACTTCCTGGAAGAAAATAAAATAAATAAGGATGATTAAAGGTAAACTAAATATTCCTGTGAAATAACCTTTACAGAAAGATGAAAAATAATAACATTAAATATATTTCAAAGAGTGAGTTTTTAGATGAAACACAATAACTGTACATAGCTATAAAAGTCATATATTTTTATTTTTCTGCGACAGTTCCAGCTTAACTCTAGAACTGTAATTCGTGGTACTGACTTAATTTTTCTTCTTATCCACGAAAGTGATGGCTATAACCATGTTGAAATACATGAGTTAATATTCCCAAAATGATGTTAGGATTTGATAATAAGTAAATTAATTTAAAGTGATTGCACAAAGATGTTAACTGGATAGGTATATCTTGATAGTTATCATTTGGACTACCTTCTTGATGACGAGAAACCCACTTGAAATGAAAATGTATCTCAGAACGTCTGGTATGGGTATTAACACTTTTATTGATAAGCAGAAAACAACGTTTCGACCTTCCTAGTCATCTTCAGGTTAAGATGACGTAGGAAGGTCGAAACGTTGTTCTCTGCCTATCAATAATAGTGTTAATACCACACCAGCCGTTCTGAGATATATTTGGACTATCTGTTTTTGATAAATAAAAATATAGCTTTTAAATAGTTTAATAGTATTTATATTTAATTATAAATATTCATACACTGATTTATATGTTATAATAATAGTGTTATTCGCTTTAAGTATTCTGTAGTTCTCTCCTTATGAAACTTATATTATCTTTACAAATTCTTCAAAGTGTGATGAAATACATGCATCATTATATAAAATGATTTGATGGTAATTGAAATTTATTACAAAAATAATTAATGAGTTTGGAATAAAAAATGCTAATATTTTAATGAAAATTTAAATCAAGTATATAACACAAGGTACTCAGTATTATACCATTATTTAATAAAAACTATCCCACTTATTAAAACAGTCAGACATTATCATAAGAATATCAGTTAACTTACATTGTAGGAAAGCAATGGCGTTCAACAGTAACTTACCAAGTTGGATCAAACAGCAGGTTTGTGTTCTAATGGAATCAGGATAAAAGTGCCCAACAAGCACAGTAATGCCCGTTAAGACATCAGAAAGAGCTAAGTTGCCCAGAAACAAGTATGTACTTTTAGGAGTTACCCCTTTTTTCAAAAGCAGTCCAGACGAAATCACTACGGCGGAGTTAATTAGCACAATGACTGCCCCAATAATTGGAATAAAAATGTCATAAACTAACATTTGTGCCTTTTCACTGGAGGGAATATTGGTACCATTCACAGGTAAGTCGTCTTCAAAAGGAATGATGAATTCGGTGCTCTGAGTGTAGGTGCTTTTTGACTCGTTGAATTTGGATGGATCCATTCCAATAAGCGAACTTTTCACTTCTAAGACTACTTCTTTGAAGAGATGAAAAAGTATTAACTTTAATTTCAATTTACACAAATATTATATATTTAGTTTATTAATATCTTTATTTTTTGTTATTTTCCATGCAGACATAATTAAATAAATTTCACACATTAATTATAAAGTTATCAAACTCGTCAGATTTTAATGTAAGCTTATAATCTATACAAAGAACGTATTTGTATATATTAGGGGCTGGAATTGGTGTCTTAAGCCTAAACACAACCTTACTCGTGTTTGAGCATAATGACCGGATCTGAAATGCTTAGGATTCAGGAATACCCGTCCGTAATTTTGATTTAGTGACCAAAGAAGAAGGAGACGCCATGTTTGTTCGACATTTTGGACAGAATAACAGGTTTGACTAGAAAAGTTACAACCCCCTCATAACTGAAAATACCGAAGCGCATTATGTGACATCATATCTCACAATCAAACCCTTGGCTTTGCATTTCGACATGCTATTGAATAGGCTCTCCTCAGCCCAATATAGTAGACATAAGAACGGTGACGAGAAAAAAACTTCAAATCTTATATAAGCTGTTTTTTAACTTAATTTTTCACTGTCGTAAACGCAGAAAGGCTTAAACTAACTATCTTGGATACAACCAATTACAGATATGTTATATGTTTATTCGTTCATCTTATGTTCTTGAGCTGTATGAGACAATGTAAACTAAGTCAATGCTTAAAATTAATAACGTTGTAATTAGTGATTACAAACACTGTGACACCTAACAAATTAAAATAAACAAAAACTAGTGTCTTGAGTGTTTCGTCTATTATAATTGCATATTGCTGGATGTTCGGTTACGACTCGCTACTTACTTCACTGTTGTCATAGCATTGAAGTGCTGTATTATCAGCGTTCTCAACTGGTTGTTAAAATGTATTTGTCCACAATGTTATATTTTTTTAACCAATAACATGACTTGAATCTGAAATCTATAAGCAGTGTCGGTGTTTGAGAGGTTGCATAAATCAGTGAGTTGGCAGAAATTAACATTCTCTGAGGCTTATTTCAATTACAGTATAGGAAATATTTTCTATACAATCCTCCAAGGACACATAAAATATGTTGTAAAAAGAAATCAGACACAATTATAACACACGTGAATCTTCATTTCTAATTCTACCTTGACCCCTGGTGGCTCAGCACTGATGTTTGACGGCTTATAACGTTAAAAT